>NC_030433.2:22281398-22458898 GCF_001660625.3 Ictalurus punctatus
AAGAAGGAAAAAAAGGGACGTTAGGAAACATTAGAAACGCTTCAACGGTGTGTGGAGATGAAATGTTTTCAGCCATAATCGGCTAGCTTTCAGAGACCGCACTGCGGCAAACGGATCCGGTTGGATCGGATACGCATCTTCACTTACCGCCTAACACTCATATGAAAGATAGTTATCAGCAATCCTACTTTCTCACAAAAAAGAAATGCCAAAGCTGCCCATCACGTCGTTCTGCGCTGATTTGACCGAAATATGAGAGCTACAGGATGTGAAGGAATGCAGGCAGAGAGGCTCGCCTGTTCTGCCAAGAGAACTGGAGGTATAGTGGAAAGAACACTCTCCAGTCCGACCGACCGTTTACGAATCGTTTCTTGTAGAAGCGATGTTATTGTGCTGACATTTTGCCCTCACTCTCCCACACCAGTAAATGTTCGACTGGATTCAGGGATCTGCTGCGCGTGGAAGGAGATGAATTTGATTTGACTCTCAACCCTCGATCGCTCAACGTGAAATGAGTTCAATGTTAAATGCTAAATGAGATAAACGCAAGTCGGTCTGGATAAGGGCGTCGGCCAAAAAACGCCGTGAGTGTCGGAAATAAAAAAAAAAGTTGGCGTTCAACAAGGTCTTCGAATGAAACTGAGAAGAACAGGATGTTTTTCGAAACCCTCGAAGAAAGCCTGAAGATGTGTTGAGCAGCAGGTTCATGAGAACCACGTTATGAACTGTTTCTGTAGAAAACATCTACCTTTAAACCCCCAGAATCCATTGCAGGCCCAGATTTACCCTCCTCACTCTTGGAACGACGTTCCGAGCCTGTTGTATGGGTGCCGAAGGGGTTAAATACTGTTTCCTCTTGCCGGTGTTCGTTACGGGAGCTTGACAGCTACAGCCAGAGATGTACCTCATTGAAGCGGGATTTTCATCCGACTCTTTGTGTGCACCGTCTTCAGGCTTAGGGGATTTGTTTGTTTGTTCTAAATACATGGAGCACAAAAAAAAGGGCGGAAGAAATCAAATCCAACCTGCCGAGAAGAGAAATCTTCACAAAGCCTGCGAGCGGCGTAACTGACAGCGCGGTGCGCTGCATGGACGGGTGCGGGCGATTCCGGGATCGTGATGCTTTCTAACTCACGTGACTTAAAAACAGGGTTACGATTATTTATTTATTTCTGCGTGGAAGTAGCAAACACACAAAATGGTGGTAACTAGCATCCATCTTAATGGCGTAGGGACTTTAAGGACGTTTTAGTTGTTTAGTGCTTCCTCTGAGACACGTGAAGGTGCGTGACGTTTTTTTTTTTTTTTTTTAAATCAAACTGTTGTGTCACGGGGCGGCGTAATATACTCTGAGGAAAGCGCTATCTGCCCTCTTCCGCATACATGAGCTCAGAGACGCCTACGATTGGCTAGCGTCACTGCGATTGACAGGAGAGAAAGAGTAAGCCCCTCCCACCCAGAGAGCACGTCCACGTCCTTTGTCCTCATGAGCTCAGGACGGCCGGTCGAACGATTTGCGCCGCTCAGGAGAATGTAGATTTATTTTTAAATGGATTATCTCCGACTGAAAGGATTTGTTTATGGAAAATGGATAGCTTAATTAAGTATTTTTGGTACGATAGCAAAAAGATTGAAGTCCAGCCAATTTAGAGAATACAAAATTGGAAATAATGTTCCGTATTAAGTAAGGGCTAGACAAAAATTCCTTAAATCGAGGTCACCATATTGTACTCCATCCTATTTATCCATAGTAGCAGAATTTTTAACGTTATTCTTTGTCATAAAAGTATTTATCGCAGGCTCCGTCGCATTATAAACATCGACGTTTCGTGCACGTGCGCCGGACCGAACGGCGACGTAAAACGTCAGCGATGCAAATCGGGTAGGGCGACGCGGTTCGGGTTAGCGTCGATCCCCACCCTGTGTACGTGTGTGTTTATTGTTTGTGAGTGAAATCGTCATTTCCTGCGGGAGGTGGGATACAGTTAGGATGAAGGTAAAGAGAGAACAGGCTGTCTTCTTGTCTTCTGAGGTGTCAGTAAACGCCTTCTGTCCACAGGCAGAGTCCTGCTGATCGGACTTAAATGAATCTGTCGGTGTAATTGTTCCGCGAGTGTGCGGATCTGAGAGCAGACTACATTCCATTAGACTGAGAAGGCCCTAGGGGGTAGCAGAGAGATGAGGCTAGATTGTGGGCTTGATGGCTGTGTGTGTGTGTGTGTGTGTGTGTGTGTGGTGAGAGGACTGGGATTCTGAAACCTGTGTGGTTGTACCGTATATGTCAGTGGGGACTGCGATGTTCACCAGTCCTATACGATTTAACGTAGAATCCTGACTCGGAGAGAGAATCTTCTCTAAATGTACACCAGGATTCCATGTACACTACTGATACTGGTTATGTTCAGCACCTTTTTTTACTTTAATACGTCGAAACATCTCAGCTATAAACTCACCAAGTGTACTGTGGTGGTAATAATAATAGTTAGTTAGTAGTTGTTATCGTTGTCAGTGTTCATTTTGTGCATTCAGACTCGCATCAGAGATACCGCATATTAAAGCATTCTCACTGTCGGACTCGAAGACTCGAATCCGCACCTGGGATTATTATTATTTTTTGGGGGGTGGGAGGGGCTTGTTTAGCTCATTAAAAGGAAAAATAACGGAATCCCGTACGTCATTTTTGTGCACACTGGTTTGGAAAACGGTTTGCACGCTGTTATTTTATTTCTTTATTTATTTATTTATTTATTTATTTATTTTCCTCCGGCGCCAACGGTGAACAGGGGTGGGGTTTTTTTTTTTTGGATGCACAGCGAGTCATCATGCTGCATGGAAAACCTCCAAACGACGAGCCGTTCTGGATTTCAGACAGCACTCGTGCCACGGATATGAGCTAATCGCAATACGCCGGTCCCATCGACGTCTGGTTTTATATCTCAGTAAGGAGTTCTGTCTCGTCGGACCGTTGCAACCTTTTCTCCAGTATCAGGAAACTTTACACAGGAAGTAAGTTGACCAGAACCGATCGTGTTACTCCGAACCCCTTGAGAGGATAGCTTTAACGCAGGACGTGGGTCTCACCACGGATCAGTTGAAAAGCGCACCGGTCCCGGGATCGATTCTGTACGCCGCCCCTGGTCTCGGAAACAGCGTTCGCACTTTCGTAAATGGAATTTTTTAAAGCGAAGAAAGAAAGAAAAAAACAAAGTATGAAAACAAGCTAAGAAGCAAATCGGTACCTGTGACCTTGCTGAGTTATTTCTCTGCTCTTAGAACCCACTTTCGAGATTCCTCTGTTCTTTGAATTGGAAAAACAGCTCCGATACTGGAGCACTCGTTACTTCAGAGCAGGTGCAGGACAAGGTCAGCGTTGTGTTGAATTTCTTATTGACAGGAAAATACAGGCAGCGTTCTGAGCCAGACACCTGCATTAAAGTACCATATTAGCAACCAATTGCACTACGGCTGTACATCCCGGTCCGATTCAATTTCACGAGTATATTCGTAGATCTTCCGAGGCATCCGTTTCCTCTGACAACATCAATCACGGCAACGTATATCTCCGCGAGAGCTAAATAGCAGCAGCCTGTAACGGGAGGAACTGAAAGCAGATGGAAGAGGCCGAGAGTGTGGTGGGGAAATAAAATCAGATTTGAAAGGAACACAAATGGGTCGGGTTCGGTCGTTGTAAACACAGGTGCTATGAACGAAAAGATTTGTGGAGTCTTCAGACAGCCAGAAATCGTCCGGTTATCATTGTAACCATGAGAAAAATGCTGAAAAAATGATTATTATTTTTTAAAATTTAGGAAATAATACTCCATGAGTAGCCATATTTGAATATTCGGAGCAGGAGGAGCTCGTATCAAATTACGCCTTCCGTTATACTATACACACACACACACACACACACACACAAAATAAATAAATAAATAAATAAATAAATAAAAACCCGTGTGATTTTATAAAATAGATAAATGTACCCAAGTTGCTTAGAACAAATTTTGGGTGTAATCCATTATTAAGATCCTAGATCCTCTCAAGCATGAAGAATAGATCGGTGGGATTAGAAAATGTAATTCCAGAAGCTCATTAGTCAACTCGGCCAAGCATTCAACAGGTAAATATGACCATCATTCATACAGTCGATGTGATCTATAATCCATTTTCCTACATTAACATACCTGAAGATGTTCCTTACACCATTAAACACAAACCACATGCATAAATAGTTGATTATTCATTATTTATGGGATGTTATTCGTTTCCTGTTCGGCAGCTGGTGAAGGTGCGAGCTCTATCTAATCTGAAGTGGAAATTACCGCCACGCACGGTGGCCTCACAAGTCCAGGGTCCAGGGGTTCGATTCCCACGGTGGCCCTGTGTGTGCGGAGTTTGCATGTTCTCCCCGTGCTGCGGGGGTTTCCTCCGGGTTCTCCGGTTTCCTCCACCAGTCCAAAGACACGCACGGTAGGCGGATCGGCGTGTCCAAAGTGTCCGTAGTGTATGAACGGGTGTGTGAGTGTGTATGTGATTGTGCCCTGCGATAGTTGGTACCCTGTGTACCCCGCCTGGTGTACCCCGCCTTGTGCCCGATGCTTCCTGGGATAGGCTCCAGGTTTCCCCGTGACCCTGAAGGAAGGATAAGCGGTATAGAAGATGGATAGATGGATGGACTTGCATAACTGGAATTCAATACAGTGCTTAAGTGTTATTTTTTAGAAGATTGGTACTTTACTCAAGTATTGTTGAAATTGTATGAGGAAAAAAAAAACTTTAGGAAAATAGAATAGAAAAAAATCTCTGTTTTTTTTTTTTTTTTTTTTTTTTGTAGCTTGTTAAACTTGCTAAGAAGTCAAGTTTCGTTTTTGTTAATAATGAACCTCGACATTCATTCCAAAAAGGTTATTAAACATTTTTAGTAAGATATTTTTATTTGTCTACGTTTGGTGGCTGTACCAGTGATCCGTCCTTTGCCTCGTGTAAAAAAAAAAAAAAAAAAAAAAAGAAAAGAAAAAAGAAATATACGCATTTAAATTTTTGCAGTAAAATCTGAAGAAGCGTGTTGAGATGAATTAGCTTTATGTTTGGGAAATTAGCTACCATAACATTTGTCGTTTAGGTACTTAAATAAGCTAGCTAGCTATATTTTGTAAATCAGCTTGCTAATCTGCCTTAGCATTATTTCCAACAAGGATATTAAACATGAGCTAACTAGCAAAATGGCTTCTGTGTTAGCAGAATAGTTTCCTTTTGACTGAACTAGCTAGCCATGCAGGATCGGGGATGATGTACTTGTGGCCAGCTCATTTCACTGAAAATAATTCAAAGATTTCTTTTTACTCCTAAGTAATTAAGTTTGATTAACTGTAGATACTTTTCTCCGTGGCTTTCACTCAAATGCATTTTTGCCCCCGTACTTTTAATTAAGATTTTGACACAGTACCCGTACTTCTTTTTTAACCGAACTACAGTTTCTCAGTACTTTGTCCACAGCTGATTATTTATGTATAATAAAGATATTAGTGATTTAAAAAAAAAAAAAAAAAAAAAAAAAAAAAAAAAAAAAACTGAACCTTGGGCTTTTAATCCAAATTTTATTCATCCATCAAGTCTAAAGAAAACGATAGCTTTACGTTTCGCAAATTAGCCGGTCAAGTTTTGTAAATTAGGTACTGTATTTAAACTAGCTAGCTAGGTAAGTTCTGTAAATTAGCTTGTTACTTAGCTAGCTAGTGACATTTTATCATTGCTAATGTGCCTTAGCATTCATTCCAAAAAGGTTATTAAACATTCTTAGATGTCTTCCTGCTATAAGATTTAGAAAAAAAAAAAAAAAATCCCCAATTTTTTTATTTTCTTTTGCTGGATTAACCAAAGCTTCATAGAAGATGAGATGTCTCGTTAACCTCCCACATAACAATTAAATAATTCGCCATCGAATTGAAAGAACCGCGGCGCTCTAAGTTAGTTTAAAGTTGAATTTTGTAAATTACCTAGTTATTTTTACTTTTAAAATTCTTACCATGAGATTCTGTGTTTTCTCTTTTCACCACCGTTTCCTGGATTTAGCGTTGAGTTAGATTTACTACATGACTCCGACGTAAAAAAAAAAAAAAAAATGAAATAATTAAAAATCAACCTTAAATAATCTAATCTAAAGGTAAGTTAGCTTTAAGTTTCGAAATACTTTTGTTTTTATCGTTAATACCAGCTTAGTATTCATTTATTTGATTGATAGATTAAAAAAAAAAACATTTCTTATTCGTTTTGAATACTTGTGCGTGTTTAAATGTCGATACTTTTCTCTTTCATGTGACTACAATTTTGTCTCCGTACTCCGAGTAACACTTTTGGACACTTGCTTCGATGAAGTTTTTCTGTACTACGGTAGCTCCGCTCCTGCTCCTAATCAGATGAGTCCTGCACAATTGCCCCGACTCGCTTAAAAACCGCATGGAATCGTCAATGCGCGTCCGGAGACACCAATCAAGAAAAGTGAATGCGCTCCGCAGCACCCTCGCCGAAGCATTCGGCGGGCCTCGCCCGATTCATATTCACCCTGTCGAGCAACACTAAACATACACGAGTCTCTCCACAATGCAGGCAGACAATGTCAATGTTGACAAAGATTTCTTTCTCCTCTGCAGACTTGCAGGACGGCTTTTGCGAGATAAAAGACAGAAATAAATAATATAAGAAGGGGATTGGGGACGGAAGGACGAGGAGGGAGGATTGATCTAGCTGGCTTTTTCTGCACCACTGAAAAGCAGTGTGGGCTCCAATGTGACAGAACTGACAGAGTAAGTGGAGTCCGATGCTTTCAAGGTGGCTTTTGATGAGATTCTGACAAAAATGTCAATTTTGAGGATACTATGTCCTGGAACAAAACACTAAGAAAGATGGAACAAAGCGTCTCAGATTACGGATGTTGGTGTAGGGAGAATGTTTTGTTTTGGGAAATGTTCAGTTTCATTATTTTGCAGCCGGTTAGTCTGTGAAGAGAACATTTTTCAGGTTTACGGTCACCGTAATTGATTCACAATCTGTTAAATCAATAGTGATTTTCTTAGGGAAATACTAAATACAGTACAAAAAAAAAACAGTGGTGTAAACCTCAGGATTAATATAAGATACGATTTCAAATCTTAAGGCAACCCGTCGATGTTTGACGAAACCACTGAATCGTCTAAGATACTACTGAATCCGATACGATATGACTCCGAATCATAAGGCAACGATTCGGTATTTGGCACTGCTACTGAATCTCGTACGACACGATACAATTTCAATTCACGAGGCACTGATTTGATCACTGACGATACCACGGAATCTTCTACGGGACCATGAGATACTGTTTTGAGTCTTAAAACAATGACTCAGTACTATTTGACCATACTACTGAACCTGATACGATACGTTTCCTATTCGTAAGGCAACGATTCGATATTTGACGATACTACCGAATCCAATACAATACGTTTTCCACTTATAAGGCGATGATTCGATATTTGACCATACTACTGAATCTGAAACCATCCGACACAACTTCAAGTTACAAGACACCTATTTGATAACTACCGGATCTTCAAACAGTCGACGATACTACTGAATCTGATACGATACGTTTACGATTCATAAGGCAACGATTCGATATTTGACGATACTATTGAATTGGATGTGATACAATACGATATGATACGATTCTATTCATTAGCTTCCAATTGACAAGCGGTTGTACAGAATCCGGGGAAGGTCTATTGTCAAGAAGGGGTGGGGAAAAAACGGTGATAAACACACACAATATGGTGTGAAGAAGCGAGAAGTGAGCCTGTGGCTGATTTCTTTCGAGGAGAAAGTCAAACA
Source organism: Ictalurus punctatus (assembly GCF_001660625.3). Lineage (NCBI taxonomy): Eukaryota > Metazoa > Chordata > Actinopteri > Siluriformes > Ictaluridae > Ictalurus > Ictalurus punctatus. Next base: position 22,289,265 of record NC_030433.2, read on the forward strand.
GACTTTGTGTTTACGCGATATCCGATCCAACTACAAATTCCACAAGATTCAGAAGAAATACGACACGAAACCAGCCGAGCATTACAGACTTTAAAACGCCGTATGAAAGTATAAATCAGAAACGCAGCTGCCTATCTTCCTTCAATTGTGAATGTTTACCACGTCTTTCTTATTACGTCAACGAGACCTCGTGATATAACGCATCGCTCAAACCTAATAGTTTCTGCATTGATAGATATCCGACTTCAGTCTCACATTTGATTTGACCGTAGATTGATATTTAGAGTCAAATTTCTTAGCACCGAGCTAAATTGACATTTTCTACATGTTGTGCACTAGGCAGCAAATCTCTGTCGGGTCTCCAAAAAAAATGTTGGAGAAAAGAAAGAATGAGATGAGATTCTGGCAGCACTTCTGATCTTTCTGGAACGTTACAAACTCAAAAACGAAAGTAAATCTGATCGAATATTATAAGGCGGTTGTTGTTGTCAACTATACTGCAAAAAAAAAAAAAAAAAAAAAATTCCAAATCTTTTGAAGTATCGTTGTCTTATTTATTTATTTATTTATTTATTTATTTATTTATTTATTTATCTGCAGTGAAAATGTCTAATAGCACTTCAAATAAGTCAGATTAGCATGACATGTTTTTTATACGGTACATCTTGAATAGCTTATTTAGTGTGTGTGTGTGTGGGGGGGGGGGGGGGGGTGATTTTCAAAAACATCTTATTCTGACTGAGATTTTTAGATGATGAATTACCATAAAGATGAAAAGGGCTTACTTGATTCAAGAGTTTTGTAAAGATTAAAATTTTAATGGAAAACCTTACCAAGCAAGGATTACTCCAAACCACAGGTCACCAACCCTGTTCCTAGAGATCTACCTTAATGAAGGCTTTAGCTCCAACCATAATCGTGACCACCTCCGACCGACCCGACCATCCAATCGTTGCCTTAAGAAGTTCTTGAGCAACTAATACGGGTGTTTTAGATTTCGGTTGGAGATGACACCTTCAGCTCAAGGTGGAGCTCAAGGAAGAGGGTTGGTGACCAGCGACCTAAACGATACGTCCACGATTTGGTAAAGGCATTGTTGTTTTTTAAAAAAAATAGTCCCTCAGACACGAGATGGAAAGCTTTCCAGAAAGTTCCGCAGAGCATCCGGTTATGAACTCGAGTGATGCAGTTGCGGTCAAGGAACTGTAGAAGTTCAGGAGTTGAATAAAGTTCTCTTCGCCAAGTTATGATTTATGAATGATTTATGAAAGTCTGTATGTAAAAAAAAAAACCTCCAGTCTAGACCACGCCCACTTCCGGTTTAAATCCGAATACTGATCCAGATACGGATCTTTTGCGCACTGAACAGATACAGATAGTGGCACTGTGTTACATCCTTACAGTATATCCTAACTTTTTCAAAAAAAAAAATTCTTTTAACATGTACGTACATGGCGACGCAGTCCATTTCAACACAGTAGCATTTTGGTTTCCTTAAATTAGCATAAAAGTAACAAACTTAAGAAAACCATGCAAGTGTAAAGGAGCGACATACTTACGTTTCATAACGTTACATATTAACCCCAAAATACCAGATTATTGCCTCCTGTTGTTGGATTTCTACTCAGCAGTTACTCGTTTCCATATCCTGCCTTGGTTTTTCCTCAACCACGAGGAAAAAAAACAATCTTGACAAGTTCTGGTTGTGCGTATTCATTTAGAAACCCGGGTCATAACCTCATACTTCATCTTCAGCTCATTTCAAAAGCCACCAATTAAACCAAGGTATTCTAATTACAGTGAGAAAGAAAAAAAAAAATAGGTGATTCACTGTAACGTATAACAGAAAGATGTAAAGAAACCCGAACAGACCTGTTCTGCTAGCTACATCTGCTGCTTGAGTGTTGGGCGAACTGTCTTGTGACAGTTCTACGACTGCAAAGTAAACATGTTATTAGCACCGACACGTAGCGTATCCGCGTGTCACGGAGACACGTCGGTCACATTTGTGCACATTCTTCTTCTTGAAATACTTAACGAAACGTTCCAACCCTCCCCGTTAGCGCGATACGGTCCGTTAGCCGATGAGTAAGAAAACAGTCTGATCTCCTTCTCATTTGATTTCATTCCATGGAGGTATTTCTCAGTCCGTCATCACCCCCCACCCCCCCCCACCCCCACCCCCCGGGCACGTCTCATTAGATTCTCCAGTCGATCCTATTCCCGACCACCAACTCCAGGACCGCCAGTCTTAAATACGTTTAAAAAAATGCTTTTCTGTCATGACCTTTACGTGAAAGAGTAGAACGAGGTGCCGTGCATTTTATCGAGCCATGTATTTGAGAGTACGTGTATACACTAAGCCACGTCTAATCTTCAGGTCAGCATAACGCTACGGGTACTCAGACAACCTTCCTGAAATTCCCACACATCAGGTCTCAAGAAAAGGAGTGTGAATTTTGGTCGACTGATTCGATTGAAGTAGAATTGTTCAGCTTGGGTTATTTTTAACGCCTCTGTGTTATACGGAGAGAGAGAGAGAGCTATTCTGAGCCAAAACTAGCAAAGCGCAGCCTTAGATAAACTCGCATTCTTAGCGTATGCCAGAAATGCTGTCCTGTCAGACAACACCTGAGCCCAAAAGATCCTGCGTGATGTTCTAAAAGCCCCGAGGCTTTCATCTTTTGGAGTTTCCATGTGGTTCGGCACGACGGTACAACAGATGGTGCTGAGAAGGAAAGATTTTAATCACTTCCATCTCTCTCACAAAGTGAAATGTTTGCACAGAGATACTACGCTTACAGATTTTGTAACTTGTTTTGAAGAAACCAAAAATATATATATATATATATACAGAGAGAGAGAGAGAGAGAGAGAGAGAGAGGCACCCGTTTTGTCACAGAGGAACATTTGATTCAGGTGAAATGGCAGTGGTGATGTTTAAAGTCCTACCTCTTTGTCAGATGCCGACTATCGCAGCCTCAAACGAGTCAGAAATACATTGAGTTGGAGAACTGCCAGTGCCTCCTTATGTCTTTGCCTGGCAAAAAAAAAAAAGAAAAAAAAAGAAAAGAATGCCAAGCCAGTGAAAGAGGGGAGACGAAGAAGTGGAAACGTCTACGAAAGTCGGGAACCGGGCTCCATGAGACTCAGCATCGTGAGCATGCCTGTGATCTCTTCTAAGAGTCGGTCTCGGGCACCAAACAGCAAGTAAAGTGCAGTAGTCCTGTCAGAAGGTGAAGAGCAACAACAACTGGGCATCCTCCAGTGGGTGATGGAATGGTGGAGTGACGGGGGAACAGATGCAAGAGTGTCCGTAATCCTCAGAGCCGAGACTCGGCAAGCCAGAGTCGCCTCAACATCGTGCTCCGTCCGCAAGCGCCTACATCTCTCTTTCCCCCCCACATCCTCCTAGCTGCCTTTATTTATCCTGGACTGGAGCGAACAGTGCACAAGGGAGCTAGAGAGAAGAACGAGAGAGCGAGGGAGGGAGGGAGTGAGGAAGAGAGGGAGAGAGTGAGCAAATGAATGCAGAGCGCGAGTCAGGGAGAGAAGAAAGCAGGAGAGGAGAGAAGAGAGCGAGAGAGCTCGCACTGTCAGTGACTACATTAGCAGCACTGAGTAGGTGGAGTTTCCTTTGCAGCAGAGGAGATCATGATTTGAGGAGGGGGGGAAATCCAAAAGGAAAAGAGAGAGAGAGAGAGAGAGAGAGAGAGAGAGAGAGAGAGAGAGAGAGGTACAAAGACAAGGTTAAGAGGCATTGCCGTGGGATAAAAGGAGTTCGTTGAGAGACACTTGACTAAAAAGATAGAAAATATCACCACAGACACTTTGGATTTGTCTGCCCTTATTCTTAAATCAAACACAATCTCAACACACTTGGCATAAAAGCGTCTGCGTTCTTTATTACAGTCTTGCTTGGGTTACGTGCAGAGATACACAGATGGCCCAAGTGTTCTGAGTTAAAACCACTAAAAACGGATCAAAATTATAAACCAACAGTGACAGAATTAGCTTTCAAACAATGGTGGCAAATATTCAAGCTGAACATAACAGACCACACTGTATTATATGATGAGAGTGGTATTTATCAAATTCTATAATTAGTATTTAAAATCTTAAATAATTCAATTCAAAGTTTCTTTTTTCATTTTTTTTTTTTTTTCATTTATTTTCCTAGTAAAGGCAACAGGTTAAGAAGGTCAGTCCAGACTTCTCTATCCCATGACACAGATTCCAGTTCCTTCTTGGGGATCCAAGGGTTTTCCCAAACGGACTGTGAGATATAATCTTTACAGTGGATCCTGGGTCTGCCCGGGAGTCTCTATCTATTGGGACATGGGTCTAGCTAACGTCTAGCACTTAGTGTGCTAATGTCTAGTTAGCGTCGCTGTGATCGACAGAGGACACAGAGTAAGCCCCTCCCACCCAGATGTATGTTGCCCTGTACACAGCACATGATCTGCATGGTCTTTATAGAACAGCGGCTCTAGAAATAAATCAGAAATGCGTGCACACCACTGTTAACTTCCCAACTTTCCCATGCAGAGGCTGAGATAAAAAGTGTTTTTTTTTTTTTTTAAACATCTGTTTTGTCCAATGTGTGGTTTTTGAGTTGTAGTTAAGGTGGGGGTAAGGGGGTTTCAGATGAAACCTGGCAACCGTGTTATATTCGCACCTTAACCCTACGTTAATGTGACTTTTTTGGTGGGGGGATTGATCTTGTTGTTCGGGAACTCCATCCTAAACCACACCTCATCTCACCTAGCTTTCTGGCAAGCTTTCTAAGGAAAAGAAAAATCTCCTAGTCGTCTGTGTATTTGTATTCGTTTAGAACATGTTATCTGTTCGTCCCGAATAATGTATCGGTAATCGGTTTCATCCCTAGATGCATCACTGACTTTGTAAATTTCACCATGACAGACAGATTTTGTTCCACAACAAAGAATTCAGCAGAATGCAAGCGTTTACACACACACACGCACGCACGCATGCACGCACACACACACACACATGTGAACTGAAGTTTGATTGAGCAGTGCCCCGCTGATGGAGGTCATGTGGTGCTCTCTCCAGCTGAATGAAGGGAGACGTGAAGATGTCACTGTGAACGACTCGGAGCGATACACAGAAAAGGGATATTAGTGTTGGAGGTTCCCAACAGATCGTCCGTCATTCCTCAACGTTCCCTCCGTGTCCGATCGCCCGTCAATCACAACGTTTACATCCTTAGAAAAAACATCCTTTACAGTGTTTGGTTTTACTGAGTGACTCTGTTAGATTAATCCATCCATTGTCTATACCTCTTATCCTGCAGCGTCATGGGGAAATCTGGAGCCTATCCCAGGGGGCATGAGACACAAGGCGGGGTACACCCTGGACAGAGTGCCAATCCACCGCCGGGCACAATCACACACCCATTCATACACTACGGACATTTTGGACATGCCAATCAGTCTGCCATGCATGTCTGTGGACTGGGGGAGGAAACCGGAGTACCCGGAGGAAACCCCCGCAGCACACTGAGAACACACACACTGCTTCAGCGGGAATCGAATCGCCAACCCTGTCGGTGTGAGGCGAACATGCTAACTGCTAAGCCACCGTGCGCCCCTGTTAGATTAATAATGACTTTTTTTTTTTTCAGTCAACAAATTTCAAAGGTGCTCCCCTGTACAACCCCGCACGTACGTAATGGATTAACCGAATAATAAACGAGCCACCCTCACTTCACCCTCACCCATCTGACTTGATTAAAAAAAAATGTTGCCAGTAATTCTTGGCTTCAACCCGACAGGGCGCATCGCTAAAGTACAAAATAATAAATCACATCAGCCTCGTCACGTCTCCTTTTGGGAAGAGAATAAAGGAAAGAGAGCGGATCAGTATGAAACATCAGCCAAATCGCTGCTCCGTCACTTCAGTCTGGGTGACTCGACCTGCTTTCGGAGCGAAGACGATTCCTTATCATGCGCGAGCGGAGTCGTGTAACTTTCCCGTTTTGATCGAGTAGATAAACAGCTAGTTCAATTTGGGATGTGACACGTCCTCGAGCCACGATAGCGTTTACTTTCAGACTGTTCTCCCGCTAGTGTTCATTTCACCTACTGGATACGCAGACGTCATTAAAATAACAGTGGAGTCGCACCACTTGACTCGAAGTGCTATAACCGCTATGATATAAGTGACGTCGCTTAACAGGCGAATCCGTTCCGAGTTAAATCATTTAAAGGTTTTTTATCAAGCTTGTCACAATATTAATCTCGCAGACTCTGACTCAGGAAAAGGAGATTATTCGATAATGAATAACACGGCACTCAGGGCTAACGTTAGAATTTCTGGTAGCACTTTACATAATGGGAGTGATTATCCGACTACATGATGCTTATAGAAACCTTCATCGAGTTCAGATGATTCAGAATGCAGCAGCACGCCTTGTTTTCAACCGGCCCAAAAGAACCCACGTCACACCCTTCTTCGTTTCCGTCCACTGGCTTCCTGTATCTTCCCGTGTCAAATTCAAGGCCTTGATGCTCACGTACAAGATCTTGTCTGGAACAGCACCGCCCTACCTCTCCTAACACTCTCCTTGAGGTTTATATTCCCTCACGCAATACCGACGCCTGGTAGTGCCTACACAGCGAGGCATGAGGTCCCTTTCCAGAACCTTCAAGCTAACCGTCCCTCAGTGGTGGAATGAACTTCCGACCTCAATCCGGACCGTAGAATCTGTCACCATCTTCAAAAAACATCCAAAGACCCACCTCTTCCATGAGCACTTAACTAACCCCTAACCTGCTGCGCACTCCGCTTCTCTAGAACTCACTCCGAAAGCTTGTATCTCTGTAGCACGACTCGTATTGTTCTCCGCTTGACATATCGCTTTGCTTGTATTTCCTCATTTGTAAGTCGCTTTGGATAAAATAAAAAGTTGACACGTGTTCCAAGTTGTATGTCATGTCACTTCCCATCCTGTCTAGCGTTAGAATGTTGCGAGTGCGCAGTGCACGACTCAGAATCACTGAACCGCTCACTTTGACTGTGATCACTCACGATCTAGACTTTGGCGGATGTAGTGGCGTGTAAACTACATGAGCGATCTGGAGGTACAGCAGTACTGTGTATTGTCGTTATTTTTTCTGTTCCTAACAAATAGTATAAACCTTAGTGCTTTCAGGAACCAAGTTAGAAAATTAGAACCTTTTCCAGTCCCGCAAAGAACCTTAAAGGGTTCGCTTTAACTTGTTAATGGATGATACCTTGAAGAACCAATACACTGCTCTAAAGAACTTATAATGCACCATTAATAACTTCTTTCATCTCCAAAGAACCATATAGCTCAACTCATAAACCCTACACATTGAAAAATGGTTCTCGACAAGAAGAAGGTTCTTTGCAGAACCTGTAGTGCTGTAAAGAACTATTAAGGGACCTATATTTTTAATATATTGTTATTATCATTATTATTATTATTATTATTATTAATATTATTATTATTATTATTATTATTATTATTATTAATCAAAATAAAAGGGACCTATATTTTTAAATATATGATTATTATTATTATTATTATTATTATTGTTATTAATCAAAATAAAAGGGACCTATATTTTTAATATATTATTATTATTATTATTATTATTATTATTATTATTATTATTATTATTAATCAAAATAAAAGGGACCTATATTGTTAATATATTATTATTATTATTATTATTATTATTATTATTATTATTAATCAAAATAAAAGGGACCTATATTTTTAATATATTATTATTATTATTATTATTATTATTATTATTATTATTATTATTATTATTAATCAAAATAAAAGGGACCTATATTGTTAATATATTATTATTATTATTATTATTATTATTATTATTATTATTATTATTATTATTAATCAAAATAAAAGGGACCTATATTTTTAAATATATTATTATTATTATTATTATTATTATTATTATTATTATTATTATTATTATTAATCAAAATAAAAGGGACCTATATTTTTAATACATTATTATTATTATTATTATTATTATTATTATTATTATTATTATTATTAATCAAAATAAAAGGGACCTATATTGTTAATATATTATTATTATTATTATTATTATTATTATTATTATTATTATTATTATTATTATTAATACAAATGAAAGGGACCTATATTTTTAATATATTATTATTATTGTTATTATTATTATTATTATTATTATTATTATTATTATTATTATTATTATTAATCAAAATAAAAGGGACCTATATTTTTAATATATTATTATTATTAGTAGTATTAGTATTAATCAAAATAAAAGGGACCTATATTTTTAATATATTATTATTATTATTATTATTATTATTATTATTATTATTATTATTATTATTAATAATAATAATAATAATAATCAAAATAAAATACGAATAGATGGATGATAAACTGTATTCAGGGATCTGCTGTGCGTGACAGGAGATGAATTTGATTTCCTCCCAGACTCTTAATGGCTGTTTCTCAGCGCAGTTCTTGCTGTTAGTCATAGAGGGGTTCACAATATGTGATTCGTCACCAAGAAAATCAAACATGCTTAAATAATATCGGAAACACTTGAGTGTAGATTGGGAAAATCGCGTAGCGGAGCCGCAGTCAAGGTTTAAACGGAGGGATAAACAAAGGGGTCGTTTCTGGAAATCTTAAACTCTAAGCTTGACACGTGAATATGACAGGATATGACAGCTATATCGAAAGTTTAGGAGTAACAATCGTTGCACTGTAAAAACCCTTAAGTGAAAGGTTGTTGTTGTTTTTTTAAATTGTGAACTTTTGATGAACCCTTATGGGACTGTAAGAGCAACGTTACACTTATTTTCAGTGGGTTAAGTGGGTTAATTTCATCATCATCATCAACATCATCATCACAGTGCGCGATAATTGAGTTATTATCACGTTCTACCATACGTTAGTGGGGGAAATTATTAACATCACCTTTATGTTTTGGTATAAAACTTGAAAGCTGTCTTTATGGCACCTGCTGACATTATGTCAGTTGTTGAGAAGGGATTATACGTCCACATGTCCTCAAGTAAAGTGTTACTGGATTTCTCCAATACTGTTGTTTACCATTGTTAAAGTAAAACTAGCCACTTGAGATGAGAAGAGGAAACAGGAAATATGTTTTTTTTTCCCCCTCATTTCTCCCAGCAGTATTTTAGAAAGGGTTTATTAGTGCCACAGAGGTCATACAGACCAAACAAGGTATAATAGATGTGGAGAAGGCGATTCTGTACCGTGACTCCATCCTAGGGGGTCAGGGTCAGAAAGGTCAGCCTCAGCACTGACGAAATAATGAGTATAACAACTGCATTTGTGATTAAAAAAAAAAAGAAATGAAAATGAGGACTTTGGACGAGCTGGAAGGAACAGTAGATCAATAGACTGTCGGCTACATCACAACAACAACGATGACGACAACAGGAACAAAAATAAAATAGAGAGAATAAGCTTCCACCATGGTCTAGTATCTTATCTCAAACGGTGAGATGTGAGCGCCTACATGTCAGTCTCAGGTATTATTCTTGAGCTTGCTGTGCTACAATTTGGCACCCGGTTTGAAGTCACCGACTGGCGTACGATCCGCTGAGCACATTTGCAAATATAAATTGTCATATGAACAAAGCACGCTGCCCGAAAAGCCTAATCGCGAGTGTCTCTGCCGGGTTGGAGTCACATGTGAGCGCACTGGGGGAGAATGCACTGGCGAGAAGACACAAGAGAACCGCGAGTAGCAGCCAGAGCTTTAATTAAAGAGGAATGATAAACAATTCAGGCCTGGACCTCATGGGATGCGTATGTACATGTACAAATGAGCTTGGATTGTGTTGGACTGAAACTTCCTGCTGTTATTTTGCATGGTCGATTGATTTGTTATTATTCAAAATTCAGTTTACACTTGGCGATCATGGCTTTCATTCTGGAGCCGTTTCCAAGAGCAAGAGTCGCTCACCAGAGGCTGAACCAACCCTGGCGTATGAGGAGCTTTCGGATCTGTTCGAATCGAACCCCGGTGTGTTTTCCTCTTTGAACATTGAGATCACCGCAATCCTAAAACTGGGTCGAAAAGCAAAATAATCGGTCCGAGATTATCCGAGGAAGGTGTTTTCGGCCCGGTTCCAAAATGGAAGTCTAGTGTGGTTTGATTCCAGCGAGAAAGCGATTGTATCCTGAGAAGACCAAACTGAAGGAAGTAAACCGAACATGATCTGATAAACTGAGCCAAAGGACAGAGCTGAAGTGCTCCGGAAATTAATATTCTAGATATTTGATCTGAAGAACAAAACAAACCGTGGATATGTCACACAAAAAAAATCTCATTCCAGTGATGTATTGAGCTCAATAAATAAAGTTTTCCTTTACTCGTTATCCGTCACGTCCTGACCAACGAACGAAAGAGATTTTTGAGGACGTTTTCAGCCTTACACATCCCTCAGCCGGTGGCTTCGTCTGGTTTTTTTTTTTTGCTTTGCGGTTCATTTAACCCTTTCTCACAGTACACCAGCGTCCCATTATGCCGACGGAATGGAAATGGACGCGTTTCATCACTGCGAGTCCGTTATAAGATTAGTCAGGAGACTGTTGGGTTTCTGTGCGTAGAGTATCATGACTCTGTGTTTTGCTTCTGGTGAGCAACGGGAAAGGGGAGGAGTGTGAGCGCTGGGCAAACAATAACAATTCACACCTCTGCATAGTTACGATGGTACAGACGAAATAGTCAAACACAATATACACCTGCCACGATAAAACGATACGATTTCTATTGTATATTTATTTAACCGAATGGGAAACAAACCAAAAGTATCGATTTTAGCTCTGATTCAGACTTCCCAACCGGACTAATAAGTGGGAATGACATCAAATATCGAGTATTATTATTCCCGCCGTTGTCCAGTAACGATCTCCAACCGCTATCTATGAGAAAATATGAGTCTAGTGTATATAGGAATGTATCACCGCACTCCATATGCCTCCGAATGACAAATTTATAGTTGTTTCTCTTTCTGCAAGCTAGGCATGTCATGATTCATCCGCTGGACCAAAGCCAGCAGATCTGTTGTGTTGTGTTTATGGTGGATTATAATATTTTATTAAGTCAATGCATCACCGGCCCAGTCAGCGTGTTGTAACTGAAGCCGTGTATATCGATATTAGCTGTCTTTTCTGCCTGTGGTGGTATAGTTTGCAATATATCTTCAAGCGGAATTTCTGCATTAAAACGGTGCATGTTGCAAATGTATTGTTGTCATTTTGCAGGCAAGCACATATGCGACAGAGTCAAAGCCTGCTCCGGGATTACGGAGCTTTAATTCAGCGACGCTAGCACGTTATTGTGCTACATTATTCAGGAAGAGAACATCAAAGACGTGTCCGAGGCACTTTGTCTTTTCCTCTCGGGGCTGTTTCAGCTGGTGGAAATTGACATATCCCATCATCCTCACATCCTTTCACACGTGCTCTGCATCGGCCAGACGGCTTTCAGAACAATTTCACTGAAAGATGGTCCAGAGCTCCGGACTCACTCTGATACACCGCAACCGCCAGCCCGTATACTTAAGAAAAGAATAGGCAGCGTCGATGTTAATAAAATTGTTCGTGTAATACTTGCGACGGTCTAATAAACCGATATTTATCTAATAACACAAGCATCAGAGGTGGGAAAAGTGCCCGAAGAAGTGCAATTACTCCTCTAAATAAATACTCTGGTAAACATTGAAGTACGGCTCGCGATTATTCACACGAGTTCAAGTCGAAAAGTATGAACGCTTTAATTTCGGGTCAAAGCGTCGATCTCAAAGGAAAGGAATCGACGCGACAATCCTAAATCCGAAAAGGACAAACAACTGGTCTGTAAATAACGATCTCCGTTTTTAAACGGACGAATTTAACGTAGTAAAAACGTAGTACTTTTCTACATCATCATCATCATCATCATCATCATTCACAACTTGATATTAAACCTGAACTAATACGGTCTCACACCGAAAGTTAGGATACTAAATCGAATCGAATCGTATCAGATTCGGTGGCGTCGTCAAACGTGGAAGCCTGAGGATTTCTGTAGGAAAAAAACGTTAGCCAAAGCTAATTAACAACAACTTAGAAACCTACAGAGAGATATTAGGTCTCCTTCCTGCCGTCATATCTGTTAACGTTTAGATCTGTTAGGGATTAAAAGATGGATTCAGGTATCCGATGCTAAAATGTCAGCTTAACGTCGACGTTTACGAACGGAAATGTACCGACGAAGAAAGTAGAGATTTTTATTTTTAAACTATTTTTTATATCCCACCCCCCACCCCCCACCCCGAAAAAAAAGAAGTCTGTAAATATCAAGGATAGATTTAGGAACGAATCTCCTAGTATAATCTCTTTTAAAGGGGTTCAGATATCCGAGACAGCTGTTCATGCAGTACTGCTGAGATCCAAGCTCGGTGCTTCAGAGACTTTATTTTCAAGCTGGTAAGATTCATCGGGGAGCTGCTTTTTTTTTAAAAAAAAAAAAAACGTTTATTTATTTATTTATTACTCAGAAATGAATGTGAGTTGGCGCGAGTATACACGGAAGCGAATTTGCTCAAACATCTGAGCTAAGCACAAGACAGCGTCGACTCCCTCGTGCTGGAGGGAAGTAAGGAATAGGAAAATGACCTCTGCTGAAACTTGGCAAACAACTGCTTGTTCAAATACTGTCAAACACACACACACACACACACACACACACACGTGACCTCGGCATTGCCGACTTGTTTAAAGAAACGGACGGCGTGTCTGGATTTCCTCAGTGACCTGCTTCTATTTACAGCACTGCAGGCCAACACTCTCTAATGGTGTGTTCTATATTTACACTTTCATGGTTGACATCCCTTCAAACAGACACTGATATACAAGCACACACACACACACACACACACACACTGTCTCTGGCAGCGGTGGAAAATATTACCTTCACTGCAATATGTACTAAAGTGTATTTGTGTTGTACTCGAGTCTTATTAAAATCTTACTGAATGACATTTCCAAGAAAAATCTCCTTACATCTTACGTCATCCAGCCAATGACTGCGCTCGGTTTAGCATCCAATCAAATCCGTCAGTGTAGATCAAGAGTCGCACCAAAATTCGTCATCTGCTCTGATCTTCTCATGTTACACAGTCTACTTAATCAGCTGGCTAATCAGGAAGTCAGAATCGATTTACACGATATATATATATATATCTATATATACTGCTTCTGATATTTTCGAATTTGTTAGCAAACTACGTCGCCCTAGTCATGTATATTAAGCAGCAAACCTACAGAGGCTGAATGAGGTTTCTTCAGGAAAAATGGCGTCGCCACTGAATAAGCAATTAATGTTCTCTCATCAGTTAACATCAGTAAACATTTTAAAAATTAAAAAAAAAAAAAAAAAAAAAAAAAAAAAAAAACACTCGAGCCTCTTTTTTTTTTTTTTTTTTTTTACTTTGACTTGAGTGCGTTTTTGGCCGGACACTTCCAGGTTCTGACACGTTGTCACTATACTGTCACCTAAGTAGAATTTTTCAGCACTTGTTTTCAGCCCTTCTCGCACACCTTCGCAGCTCATGCATTTCATTTAAGACTCAATTTCACTAAATGAAGTGGGTAGGTCGGTGCTTTTGATGGCTGAAAACTTGACTCGTCACACACTTGCCTTCCTTGGACTCTCATCAAGAGAGAAATAAAGAGAGAGAGAGAGTGAGATATTCAAGTCATGATTTATCCCACTGGACTGGAGCCAGACACGAGGGAGAAGTCATGGATTTTATAACTGTCTGTCTGATCTGAACAAATCCTGAGGACCAGAGGATTACTCTGCCCATTTACACTCAGTCACCCGGGGAGGTCTGCTCTCAGCACCGCTGTAAACATCGGACAGGAAGCTTGTATTTGTAACATACATGAATTCATGAGCTTACAAAACGACAGCTGGCTCCTTTTGCTTTTTTCACCACGGGCAGCGACAGCGTAGATGGAATGCTAAACGTGGCTAGCGTCTACGGGGTGGGGGGGAGGCAGGAGGGATTGGGGGTGGGGGGGGATTCTTACGAGTTCCTACTCACAGGTTCACTGTTTAATGGCATTGCTATAGGCTGGCTCTATAACTAAAAGTCCTTGGTGGTCGTTAAATTAAAGGATAACGCTTTTTACACGAGGGTAATGTATCGAGATCGACGTGACATCCGAGAGTTTTTGTTTTTCATTTAAAACCCGGAAGTAAACAAAAAGTTTTAGGATTTTTAAAAAAAAAAAGAAAGAAAGAAAGAAAGAAAGACAGGAAATGTTCAATATCTTTCATAGTCAAGATGCTGTATTATTTAAATTGAAACAAATGCGTGATATTGATCAGGACAATTCAGGTAAAAACGGGCGTGACGCGTGCAAACTCGGCGTGTCTCCGAAAATCACCGTCAGTGTTTCCATGCTAGTGTCCATATACGGTACATGTACTCGGTGTCACAAACTCGGACCCACCAAACCCACAACAAAACTTGTCCTTGTCTGGACATTTGGTTCCCACCAAGATATAAAACCATGCACACACACACACACACACACACACACACACACACACACACACACACACACACACACACACAAAACCTTGCTGTTACTCCAGTCAATGCATCAACTTGAAGTATTCTTCTAAATGAGACCCCAGCCAGTTCTGACTGAACCTCTAATGACCGCTAACGTTTTAATTCTATTTCGAACGCTGCCCGAAAATAAACTAAAATGTCCTACAAACTAAAATGCACTCGATGGATTAAAAAGCGCAGGAGGGGGGGGAAAAAAAAAACACTTGTTTGTTAAGTTTCTTACCGTCTGATGTTTACTGCATTAAATCCTCGGCCTCGTAGAGGTTGACTGAACCGGGCGTCTGACAGCCTATTTTTAGAGTTTCAGTCCTAAACCGTACTGTATATGGTGTTCTCCACCTCCACATGCTAATTTACAGGGCATAACAACAGAGCGAGGTTCAACTCAGCTGTCTACAGTTATCACCAAGGCCCAGTGTGCAGCTAGACTCTGCCTGGCCTGAACGGTTATTTAAAGGTACTTATTATACAACACGGCTTCTTCTTCTTCTTCTGCTTCTTCCTCCTGTTCCTCCACTGGCACTGTTTCCGACTAATAGCTTCAGTATGCAAAAAAGATGTTGGCATGGCCAGTGAAAGTGACCCGAAAACACTCTAGCAGTGCATTTTTCTTTCTGACTCGAATCGTGTTAGAGCTTAAGTAGTGTAATACGTATATTAATAAAATGAACTATATATATATATATATATATATATATATATGCATATATAGTTCATATATATAGTTAATGCTACATTAAACTTGTAGCCTGAACTCTGAATGGGGGGGTGGGGCTTGATTCAGAAACAAAAATTCGAAGGAAATGCTACATTTCTACTCAGGAAGGTAGCCCCGGCGTTCAGCGAGTGACGTCAAATCGAAATAGCCGACCACAGCGTATAAGCTCAGTTATACTCGCTGTACTAATAATGTCTTTAGATCAATCAACATGCAAACATTTCAGCTTGTTAAGTCTATAACACTGACTACTTCCGAGGACGTAAATATACACCGCTCGTCACAGTTAGCTCTTGGCTATCTTAGCAGATGGAAATTTCTTCAATATAGTCAGGTCTATCTAATATTTCCTATTACAAGATTCAAACAAACCAGATATATGATTAATAAAACCTAAAACCTTTTATTCCTTTTCATTAAAAAATAATAATGACAATAAATTTCAGGCTTGAAATAGTCGTGTCCTATTAGCCGATAGATAAGAGTTTTGCTCATTTTAAGCATGTATTTCTAGAAAGTAGAAACATTCTCTGCCAACGTAAAGACTGAAATATGTCAAATACGCCTAGAAATAGGTTTAATAATCTTATATTTGGTTAATTATGATCGTATAATTGGAAATACTAGATAAATCTGACTATGTTCAAGATATTTGCTAAGATGTAACGAAAGACAAACACAGAGGCACGCTTGTTTTGTTTTTTGTTTTGTAATTCCAAGTTACCCCTGTTTATAAAGAAGCCCGAAGTATTAGTATCGGTTGTACGTCCTTTTGTTTTAGGCCTCCGGGGCAGATTCCTTTTTGAAATAGCAGAGTTTTCCGTTGTCACGTCCGTCAGGGACGCTTCTACGCCAGCGGATTTGATAGATTCTTACTCTGTGATCAGCCACTTCCTGTTCACCAGCTATATAAGCCACACGATTCGTTATCTCCGTTTCGAAGCCTTGCCAATAGTTACCTCGCGTGTGAGTTCTGAGCCTTTTGTATTATCATAGCCTTATCAATTTTGCCTCCTTATTGGATTTGCTCTTAAATCGTGGAAATCTTGTGGAATATTGTGTATTGACCCTTCATGTTGTTTTTTTGTTGTTGTTTTTTTTTTGGATTGTAGATTTTGCTATCAAACCTCTCGGACATGGATCCTCACACTCCCTCTGAGCGGTATTTGTTGCACCCATTAGCAAATCAAGTTGATTTATGCCCTTTATGGAAAATCATTTGATTGGTTCAATTCCCAAATGTGCAGCCACATGAACCTAAACAGGACTCGTTGGTGCATGGAAGTGGCCAAGAATAAATGATTTGTTCACTTTAACGAAGGCTCGATCGATGGCTGAGTCGTTCACTTACAAAACATCTAATCGTAAGCTGGGTGTCAGAAACCAATAGTGGAGCCAATAGGAGGTGGGAGGTTTTAAGCAGAATACAAGATCGGAGCTTGTAATGACTATGTTTCCGGGGCAGGATTCATTGGAAAGGAATGAAAGGAATCTCAGCATTTTATCTAATATTCTGTCCGCAAAGGAGCGTGACCCATGCTAACATGGCAAAACCGACTGTAGAAGTTTAGTTGCTACTATAGAAATAGATATCAATCTCCGCTAGTTCTGAAGGAAATTACTCTGGCTTTCCAGAACAAAGGGTAGAAGAATGGTAGGTTACATATGACACTCTTGCTCTATGACTGATTGAAGGACATCTAGGACGCTTGCGTCAGCTAGATGAGAATGACCAGAGAATTAGCCAGATAGACCGGCTAACCATGTGGGGTCTGAGTTGAGGTCACAAGCTGGCAGCTTTGTTATTGGTAATGGGAAAACTTCACAAGCTCAGAAGAAATCTACTATCCACTCGCTCGTCGAACCACGGTGACATACGTAAACTACGTACCATTTCACCGTTAACCCAAGATGGATGGTTCAAGCCTCAGGAGAAAGTCTATCCCTCAAGGTATACAAAGTTATGAAATATTCTTCGTTCTTAGGTTCCTACACTATAGGGTTCTCTAAGGAATCACAAATAGTTTCTCTGCTTGACAGTTTTCTCTTTGTCTTGTTTCCATGGTTTTAGTTCATCACCGCTATTCACACAATTCTCAATTTGCCAAACCAAACTAATTAAGATTCAGTTCAAACACACTGAGCTTTTTAGAACTTGAGAACGCTGGAATATGGACAACATCCAGATACTCGTTGCCAGATGTGCGTAGTAGCTGCCAGCACTGGATCACAGCTTTAAACACTCTTATGAAAGAAATGTTTATCCGAGTTTACCTCAAGTATCCTAATGTATACATGGAGAGAAAACTAAGACTCACGGACGATCAAAGTTTACTGATAACATACCTAAACGACGGAATGCTAATATACCAGAAAATACAGGATGTTGAGTACTGTCGAGTTTACATCTGATCTACTAGCATGTCGAAGGATATGAAGAAGAGAAGTGCCAAGTAAGCTACTTGTTTAGTTTTAAATGTGCACGTAATAATACAATTACACAGTACAATTACATTATAATAATGTTAAATTATTTATTATGTTTTAATATGTTTTTCTAGTGGAGAATATGCACAGAATATATTTTATAAACAAAGGAGACATAACTAGCTAATCATATTAACCCGTTACCCATGGGTGTAATCGGTCAGGTGTCCACATACTTTCGGCCATATAGTGAACATTTCTATCCACATTCGAAGAGCACCTTTAGCATATGGTATTTTTTTCCCTCTTCTGAAGCAGCCTGATGTTATGTCTACATGTTATGCTCTATTAAGCAACGACAACAAATGTTTTGTCTGATAATGTCTTTTTAAATGGGTGTTTACAAAAGTGACCCATGGGATAATGTCATCCATTATTTTTTCCTGCCATATCCATCTGTTTATGTTTATGAGCAAATTCTGCAGTGGCGGCTCGTCCATAAGGGCAAGTGGGACACAAGAGTTCCATTACGTACGGTATATAGTACTACATTAAATTCCATTTAGATGCTAATGACCTCTTTTGCACCTAGTGGCCAAAAATGGGAACTGCAACAAGTGCTAATGAATAGAATCACGCTGCCCCATGCTCACTTTATGAAAATATCGAAAGGGAATGATCAGTCGATTAAATCTACGCTGTTATCTATGGAATTACTGTAACTTTTCAAGAAACGAACAAAAATACACAATGAGAAAGAAGAAAAACGCTCTGAGACGGAAAGCATCGAACTCTTCAAATAAACAACGTTCTTTGTTAACGGTTTTCTAAGCGTCGTTTTTCGCTAACCATGGTTTACGAACATGCTGCCAGGGTTTCCGTTTTCAAACTTTTCGTTTATGTTCCGAAAGTTTACGTTTGTCATGTGTCTGAAATTCAGCTCATCGATCTTTCAGACGTGTAGATTGTCGGTATGTCAGAGATGTTCGGATTTGTTACGTATAACAGAAATTAAAAGTCTAATATTAAAATTAAAAATTTCATGATAACGTGTACATGTGAAAATAACGGTTTCTGTTGTATAAAGGCTAATCGGTTAACCTTTGACCCCTGTATTGATTGATGGATGTGCCCCAGTTAAATAGCGATGCATTTTTTGCGGCTCTTCTGCCATAGACGCTTACCATTTTTGACTGCATTCGCTCGGTATCAACCTTTTTCTATCTTCATGCGGTCATTCGGTTAGCAATAAAAAAGTTTTCGAGCGGATACATGAATAGGTTTGCGGGAATGTTTGACTTTTTGTACGTTTTTTAGACCAGACTACATCTTTCTGATTTCTGACTGAAAACTGATGTGAATAATTAGTTCATTCAAGTCCCGTCGAACCTCACCTGACTATTACGGGGTTACCGCTCGCCCATAGCGTAAGAGCGATAGCCTCTCGAATTAATTGTCCTTGAGCCCACGTCGTTATTAATATCGTCCTGGAACAACAAAATCTACACTGTCAGTATTTCCCAGACTGAAAAATGTTTTCATCTCTCCGCGACTTTTTTTTTTTTTTTTTTTTTTTTCTCTCTCTCTCTCTCAGCTGCTGTTCCAACCCTGGCCTTCAAACTGTAAAAAAAATAAATAAATAAATAAATAAATAGCACAGTGCTTGATGAAAGCCGCTAGGTCAGCTTATTCGGTTATTCTTTCCTGTCAGCAGTCATGGCTTCTGTGAGAACTGGAGGTGATATCAGGTGGGCTTTTGTCAACCAAGGATCCCTAACGAGGCCTGGCCTGTCAGGTTTGATTTATCCAACACGTATATAGAGCTGGCACAGCTTTTGGGTCTGTGTCTTGTTTATCTTTGTCTTCGGCCACACCATTCGCCTTTTCCAGGAGGGAGAGTCGGTCAGAAAATGATATCTGTATCTCCCTGCAGGGCTTTTAATCATACAGAGAGTTGTCAAAATGGATCGAGGACATCCATTATTGGTCTGAAGATAAACATGATATTAAAAGGTGTATTTATCACACGTAAGGCGCTGACTCGTAGGCTGGAACGAGCATGTACGTAGGCTGGAATTGAGCGTTTACACCTCGCGCTGCCGCAGTCGTCCGCGAGATATGCTATCTGCTCTCGAGGATATTTGTTTTGCGCGGGGGGCGGGGGGGGGGGGGGGGGATGAAATGTCGCATGAAGCTGACGCTGATTATGTCTGCGACTCCTTGTGACAAAAGAAAAATTAAAGTGTTGACTCGATCTCCGATAGCTGTGTCACTTCTTCTTTCTTTTTTTTCTTTTTTTTTCGATTTCTGTTTCGGACCTGGAGAGAATGATAAGCGAGGAAATGAAAGAATAGGACGCACTTAATAAAAGGACCGTCGGTATGCTCTGTTTACCGACGCGTCACTTCACTGATCGGAAATTTCAAATAAACCGACGGGTTTGTCGTTTCATTTTATTTATCTGCGTAACACATGCGCCATACAGTGAAGGGAAAAGTGTGCGGTGTGCTTTAATCCATTTTAATCCTAAACATTGTGATAACTGTTAGAACCTGACCATGCGTATAATTTGCAGAGTGTTATAATAACTCGCCATGTATAGCAATAATTGCTTTCTAATTGTTTAGCCTTGCCTCATCCAGAGTTAATGAGCATGAAAATCATGTCTAACAAACACTTCAAAATGTGCATTAAAGCCTCGTCTAACACAAATACGGCTTTATTATTAGTAGTATTATTTGTGCCTGACTTACCAACAGCGCAATTAGCGAGTTAATATGGAGAGAGTGAGTGACTGAGTTTTAGCTAGCATGCTAACACTATCTGATTCTGACTTTTTTTTTTTGTGAGCAAAAGCCGCAGATTAGATGACACGCGAGTGCACAAACAAAAAAGAAATCTGAAATGGCTTTATATCAGGTTGATAGTTTTATTCCCTGTACTATAGTTTAACTAGCTAGCTAGAGTTAGCATGCTATCTGTGTCTATCAGCCTCAGAGATGCTCAATATTTTAGCTAGCTAGGATAACCACGGTAAGAATACTGGAACACTGAGAATACTTGGTCCATGTCCTAAATTGAATACCATTGCTATTTATGTTACCTAGAACCAACTATCAGATAACTGTCTGAAAGTGTTAGCATTATATTCTGCATGCTAGGTGTAGTGCTAGATCAAGCCTCTCAATTACAGAATATAAACCGAAACAATTTGTGCTAAATGATTAACATTATGCGCTCCAAACTGAGCGCCAACTCCTAGATGCTTGACGCTAGGTGTTGGGCTAGCATAACATATCTCCTCCAATTACCACAGTACTGCTTCATCTTTTACTGTTCTTCTTGCTTTCTCTTTGTTTTAAAAAGGGTGACGATTCAAAATGAACCTTTCACATGCTAGCGAGACTGGGCAATGTTTATGGAGATCCCTGATATAGCTTTGTACATTAGCCAACAGAGGTTTTGGGAGTTTTGTCAGGTTTAAGTGGGTTTCGTCAATACTCGGGGCCCGAAGTAATTGCCTGCCTTGCCTGTCCTGTCCTGTAGCTTACGCCTCTGCTAGTCTGTCACTACACCACTGGTGCCATTGTTATTTACGTACTGTGCATTGTGCGGTTTTAACACAACCTTGAATTCTATCTGCGAGCTGTGAGATTAATGGAGGAAAAGTGTCCGACACTCTCGAGATGTTTTCTGTATCGACTTGGACTTGACTCAGAATTATTGGTATTTGTACTTGGACTTACTTGGTCCCAGGGAATATGGTCTTGGTCTCCACTGAGTTTGTAAAATATTCATGCTTGTGTTGTGTTTTCGTTCTACATGCGGAACGATTGATAAGAAGTAATCCCGTCGTCTAGAAAACATCATTGGCGGTTTTCATTCTCAGTCTCGATCTCGACTCATCTCACATCTCATTCATCGCTAGTCTCGCCGGAGTCCCTGCCGTAACCATTACGGGACAATAAGCATACCTAATAATCTCTCCCTCTCGTCCCTCTCTCTTTATAATCGTACTGTCCGTCGTTACCCAGATGAGGACGGGTTCCCTTTTGAGTCTGGTTCCTCTTAAGGCTTCTTCCTCATATCGCCTCAGGGAGTTTTTCCTCACCACCGTTGCCACCGGCTTCGTTAGGAACAAATTAATAAATTAAAATGTTATATTCTGAATGTATACATTTCTGTAAAGCTGCTTTGGGACAATGTATACTGTTAAAAGCACTTTACAAATAAAACTGAATTGAATTGAATGAGAATTTCTGTGAGGGTTCATGCTGGGGGGTTTTTTCAGCAGGGAATATTAAGACTAAACATTTCTGAAAAGCCGCATCACATCCAAGTGCTTCGTGTGCTGGTGTGAACATGCAGCGTTGTGTGTGTTGCTATCTCAGCAATCAAGCACACTGAGTATGAAAACGAATAATACGCTGTTCCAATGCCCCGTGATGTGCAGCAGCGCTCCCGGCTCGGGAGGCTGCCCTCCTCATGGAGTCAGCAAGTCCTGTGGCGTGCTGTAATTTGTTTCACACCAAGTAATTAGCCATCCTCAGAGAGAGCTGATCAATGGGTTTAGGCAGCTGATGAGGAGCCCATCTCTCATCGTAAATGGGCCAGGCGGCAAAACATACACTGAAGAAGAGGAGACAGAACAAAAGAAGGAGTTCTCTGTAAAGAATGGCTCCGGGTTTTCTGGGCCGATGAGGTACTAACAGGACCCTTTGTTCTAGAGCTCACTGAAAGTAAATAAATGAAAGAAAGATTCGAACTCAGGTTTAAGTCTGAATGCAGATGTTTGGAGCACTAAACAAAAACGCATGCAGAGAGGGTCATAATGGTACACCTCTAACACACAATGACTAGAGGAGACGGAAAGGAAATGATGGATGGATGGATGGATAGATGGATGGATGGATGGAAGGATGTATGTATGTATGGAAGTATTGATGGCTGGAAGGATGGATGGATAGATGGAAGGATAGATGTATGGAAGGATGTATGTATGTATGGAAGTATTGATGGCTGGAAGGATGGATGGATAGATGGAAGGATAGATGTATGGAAGGATGGATGTATGTATGGAAGGATGTATGGGTGGATGGATGGATGAAAAGATGGAAGGATGGATGTATGTATGGAAGGATGGATGTATGGATGGATGGATGGATGGAAGGATGGATGTATGTATGGAAGGATGGATGTATGGAAGGATGTATGGATGGATGGAAGGATGGATGGAAAGATGGAAGGATGGATGGATGTATGGAAGGATGTATGTATGTATGTATGGATGGATGTATGGAAGGATGTATGTATGTATGTATGGATGTATGTATGGAAGGATGGATGTATGGATGGATGGATGGAAGGATGGATGTATGTATGGAAGGATGGATGTATGGAAGGATGGATGGATGTATGGAAGGATGGATGGATGGATGGATGGATGGAAGGATGGATGTATATATGGAAGGATGGATGTATGTAAGGATGGATGTATGTATGGACGGATGAATGGGTGGATGGATGGAGGATGAATGTATGGAAGGATGGATGGAGGATGGATGGATGTATGGAAGGATGGATGGATGGATGGATGGATGGAAGGATGGATGTATATATGGAAGGATGGATGTATGTAAGGATGGATGTATGTATGGACGGATGAATGGGTGGATGGATGGAGGATGAATGTATGGAAGGATGGATGGAGGATGGATGTATGTATGGACGGATGGATGGGTGGATGGATGGAGGATGGATGTATGTATGGACGGATGGATGGGTGGATGGATGGAGGATGGATGTATGTTTGGACGGACGGATGGGTGGATGGATGGAGGATGGATGTATGTTTGGATGGACGGATGGATGTATAGAAGGATGGATGTATGTATGTACGGACGGATGGGTGGATGGATGGAGGATGGATGTATGGAAGGATGGATGTATGTATGGACGGATGAATGGGTGGATGGATGGAGGATGGATGTATGTTTGGATGGACGGATGGATGTATGGAAGGATGGATGTATGTTTGGACGGACGGATGGGTGGATGGATGGAGGATGGATGTATGGAAGGATGGATGTATGTATGGACGGATGTATGGGTGGATGGATGGAGGATGGATGTATGTTTGGACGGACGGATGGATGTATGGAAGGATGGATGTATGTTTGGACGGACGGATGGGTGGATGGATGGAGGATGGATGTATGGAAGGATGGATGTATGTATGTACGGACGGATGGGTGGATGGATGGAGGATGGATGTATGGAAGGATGGATGTATGTATGGACGGATGTATGGGTGGATGGATGGAGGATGGATGTATGTTTGGACGGACGGATGGATGTATGGAAGGATGGATGTATGTTTGGACGGACGGATGGGTGGATGGATGGAGGATGGATGTTTGTAAGGATGAATGGCTGGATGGATGGATGGAAGGACGGATGGATGGAAGTTTAAATCTGAATAAAGATGCGAATGTTTGGAACACTAAACAAATATAAATAGTGTCATTGTGCTATACTCCTAAAACACGATATATATGAATGCAATGGATCGAAAAGAAAGGAAGGAAGGAAGGATTCAAATCTGAATTCAGATTTTTGGAAAACAGATACATATGGTGTCACTGTGTTACAGCCCTAACATACAATAACTAAAAGAGCTGCAAAATAGACAAAGAATTCCCTTAAAAGTCCTAAACCGAGCCAGGCCAAAGGATTATGTCTGAATATCTTCCTCTGGTCCATCAACACGCTGAACGATTTCAAACACGGCCATGTTCTGGGGTAACCACGGAGCTAAATTCATGCCTCAGTAGGCAAAAAAAAAAGAAAAAGTTTAATTTTAAAGAAACTTTGTTTTACTCTACTCAGGGCTATCATAAATTGATTGAAAAGTTGTCGGAGGAATCCGGCGTGTCGATCTGCCTCGGGAAAAAGCCAAGCAAACAAATGAATAATCATCAGCACATTGGAATGCTCACTGAATAGCCTATAGTTTATGCATAACCTTGAGCATGGCTTCACCGAGGGCTTTCCACTATCCACACTCCAGCAACTCTAAATGGCAACATCAACGCCAATGAAATGCCACCGCTCACAGTTCTTTGTTAATACCGAGTCAAAAAAAAACAACCCAGAAATGCCAAGAGTTGTGTACCGGCGCACAGCTGAGCCACTCAAGCACCGAAACACATTAGCATGCTGAATCATCTCACGCAAACACTCATCGATCGCTTCTCGTAATAACGGAGCGTCTTTCGACAATCCACGTCTATTCTACGTTAAAGAATCATAAATGATCTCCCTCAAACAAATGAGAGGATCTTCTCCAAACCGCCGCCCACTCTCAGTCATCAGTCGCCTCTCGAGCCGCGTTCAGAAGACGCCAGAAAGTGGCGTGATTGAGGTGGCTACTCGAGCTTCCTCGACGCTCCTCAGTCGCTCTCGTTCTCTTTCTCTCACTGCTTCCTGAACATTCCTCTTGAACATCATGTCACATGAATTTTAAAAAAATAAATTAATAAAAACTCTGAACGTGTAAAAAACGATTACCTTCAGGTGAAAAGTGCGTTTCGTTTTTTTTTTTATTTGTTCTGTGTTCAGATCTAAGCATGTGTGTGTGTGTGTGTGTGTGTGTGTGTGTGTGTGTGTGTGTGTGTGTGTGTGTGTGTGTGTGTGCTGTCTCTGACTAATGAGAAGCCTCATACGAGAATTTTTTATTTTGTTTTTTTTTGCAATAAACAGCAATAACGGTGACAGACGATGTGATGAAATAGCGGTGGCTGGGAGGGCGTGTTGCACCGTGATTACATTTTAGGATTTAAAAAAGAACTATTAAAAAAAAAAAAAAACACTTTGTTTGTATGACTTACCTTTTGTATTGAGGTGCTGAGAAAGTGACAAGAAAATGATACAGCACTGCACTCTTATTCTGTCTATACTCACCTTACAAAGAGTGCTGCGACAAGACGTGGGGGTGTGTGGGGGGGGGGGGGTGTTTTAATATCTTAGTGATGTCCCGAAAAGAATGGGAATATCTGACAGTTTTGACGTTGTGAGGATGTTCGGCTCGCCACCACCAAAGACTGGCCCTTTTTTCTTTTCTTTTTTTTCTTTTTTCCTTTTTTTTTCTTTTTTTTTTTTTTTTTTTACCTAAACTAGAATGGGCCGTGTACTTTTTGGTCATTCTATAGTCACAAGAACGAAAGGATGGAAGGAAGGAAGGAAGGAAGGAAGGAGGGAAGATGTTAAGGAAAAAATATTAAGGAGGAAAGAAAGAAAGAGTTGTTAAGAGAGGAAGGAAGGAAGATGTTGAGGGAGTAAAAAGAAAGGAAGGAAGGAGAGAGTTGTTGAGGAAGAAAGAAAGAACGAGTTGTTGAGGAAGGAAGATGTCAAGGAAGTAAAAGAGAAAGAAAAAAAAGAAGGAAGGAAAGAAGGAGTTATTAAGGATGGAAGGAAGGAAGGAAGCGGTATCGAGGAAGGAAAGAAAGAAAAAAGAGATATTGAGGAAGGAAGGAAAGAAAGAGGTATTAAGGAAGGAAGGAAAGAAAAAAGGTATCAAGGGAGGAAAGAAAGAAAAAAAGAGGTATCGAGGAAGGAAAGAAAGAAAAACAAGAGGTATTGAGGAAGGAAAGAAAGAAAAAAAGAGGTATTAAGGAAGGAAGGAAGAAAGAAAGAAAGAGGTATTAAGGAAGGAAAGAAAGAAAAACAAGAGGTATTGAGGAAGGAAGGAAGAAAGAAAGAAAGAGGTATTAAGGAAGGAAAGAAAGAAAGAAAGAAAGAGGTATTAAGGAAGGAAAGAAAGAAAGAAAGAAAGAAAGAAAGAAAGAGGTATTAAGGAAGGAAAGAAAGAAAGAAAGAAAGAAAGAAAGAAAGAAAGAGGTATTAAGGAAGGAAAGAAAGAAAGAAAGAAAGAAAGAGGTATTAAGGAAGGAAAGAAAGAAAGAGGTACTAAGGAAGGAAGAAAGAGTTGTTAAGTAAGGAATGAACAAAGGAAGGAAGATGTTAAGGAAGTGAAAAAGAAAAAAGAAAGTGTTATTAAGGAAGGAAGGAAGGAAGAAATACAAAAGACAGAAAGAAAGAAAGACAAAGGAAGAAAGAAGGAAAGAAGGAAGGAAAGAAAGATGTTAAGAAGTAAAGGAAGGAAGGAAGGAAAAGAAAAAAAGTTGTTGCACTTTAAAGTAAAACCGTTGTTTACTTTTTGCTGAATTTAGATATTTTAAGTGGAAATTCTGCCTTTAATGAGAGTAATGTAAATACATTGTTGTTGTTGTTATTGTTGTTATTGTTGTTATTGTTGTTGTTGTTGTTTTCAGTGTGAACCGCGCTGCAGGATCAGCTCTCTCGTCACGTTCTGCTTTCACACGTGAAGCGCCGCACATTAACACTTAAACGCTTGGATGCGCAGTCGGGCCGAGGCGCTCAGCAACCCTTAACTAACACGTCACGACAGCGTTCCGTGTCTCATAATCCACACCCAGACACGTGTCGTCACGTTTTCTCTTTCCACGTGGCTCCATAAAGCCGTAAACACGGGCCCGCTCTAATCGCCGTCGCTCCGCTCACATCAGTATGCAAATCCTTAATGCTGCGGTGTCGCGATGCCAGAAGCGCGTGGGCCACAGGATGAACTTTCCCAACAGGACGATCGCGTTTGATTTGATTGAGGCGCCTCGATCCATTACACAAACGCCTGCACAATTGCTTCCTCGAGAGCTGCATTTTCAAACCCTTTCCGAAATGCGGCCACGAAATTGCAGCTGGGAAAATTCCGGGTAAATGGATGGCATTGATTAGGAGAACAGAAGCAGACAATGACAACGCTAATCAGTAAATGGATACGACCGCTCGCTACGGGACGGTTCCGGTCCGTGCATAAATATCCGCCCGCAGCGTGAGCTTCTAATGGGATTTCGCCTGGAGATTTTTATCAAATTATGAGGAGGAATATATATTCCCGTCTCATTCGTTTCCTAAAAACATTTCAAGTCACGTTTGAGAGGTGAGGATTCTCGTCTTTCCCTGCATCGTCCTTTTATGCTCGGTGGTTTTCTCCCCTGTTCTCGCCCCTCGTCTCCACGCCGCTTCACGCCTTCACCGGTTCCATTCTCCAATGCACAGATAAATAAATAAATAAACAAACAAACAAACAAATAAATAAATAAATGCGCTTTAAAAACTAATCTTAATGAAATGAAATTTTGAAAAAAACAAAACAAAACAACGACAGGAATAAACTGAGTGTTACATATATATATATATATATATATATATATATATATATATATATATATATATATATATATATATATATATATGTAACACTCTTATGAAGCACTACGTGTACCTTCTACAGCGCTCAAAGTGTCTCATGACCTGCAAGACATTGATCAAAAATGACAGTAACACCATATCATAACGATTCTCGTTCTTTCTTCCAACTTCCGTTCCGAGCGACGCTTATGAATGTGTCATAAAGGCATCATAGCGTATACGTTGCCCTTCAACTACAGTCCCAACAAAATAACGCACGAGTTTTGTGCCACGATTTTGCTTCAACTCCAGTTCCTAATATTCCCGTCCGTAGTTTAGCCAAAACTTGTCCGATGACCGGAAACAGCGCCGTC
Organism: Ictalurus punctatus; assembly: GCF_001660625.3. Classification (NCBI taxonomy): domain Eukaryota; kingdom Metazoa; phylum Chordata; class Actinopteri; order Siluriformes; family Ictaluridae; genus Ictalurus; species Ictalurus punctatus. Next base: position 22,317,738 of record NC_030433.2, read on the forward strand.
GGCGCTGTAGGTTTTGTGACGCAGCGTGTATATATCCTGATCCATTTACGTGCAAACTGTGCAGCTTTTATTTGTTTCTTACCTTTTTACAAATGCCACAGTCGCAGAGCGGCGTCTTCAATTTGTTTCTCAGGTGAGCAGAAGGGCGTGAAGGTCAGCTGGCGATAGACGTGGCTTATAAAGTATCCTTCCACACCACAGACGAAATAGCATATTATAACAAGATTCATGAAAATGTGCCACACACACACACGCGCGCGCGCACACACGCACACACATACACCAGGCTTATCCTTCGGCTCTCGACGTGCTCGCCGGCCAGGGCTCTATCTAAAGTCGGACTGAAATTTTGACATCGTGCTGATGAAAGATAGAAATGTCGGTTGGTAAAGTAGATGGAAAAGTGCCATAACTGGGAATAATATATTGTTCATAATATTTATAAACGTTTTCAGACAGAAGTCCTTCATCGGCTGTGCAAGCGAAGCGTTAGTTCAAATGATATTTTAAACTATAATTCGGTCATTCATCTTCAGTGACCATTTTATCCGGGTCAGGGTCGAGGCGGATCCGGAGTCTATCCTAGGAAACACCGTTCGTGAGGTTAGGGATACAACCTGGACGGGACATCGGGACATTTCAGGGCACTCATTCACACATTTATTCACAACCTGGGGCGATTTTTAACAGACAAGCCAGCTACTGGTATGTTCTTAGGACGTAGGAGGAAACTGAAGAACCCGGAGGAAACCCATACAGACACTAACCCGAGTACTCGATCAAACCGGAGCTTCGAGGATATACGCTGCACCATATTATCAGTAAATATTCAAAAAATATAAGTTACACGTAGGAACAATGCTGAAGTAGCTCATATATACAAGTACTGTGCGAAAGATGTTTAAAAAAAAATAATCATAATAATAAGATGAAAAGTATAAACACATGACTATGAATCGCAGTAAACAGTCGAATGGAATATATTTGCTGTGACCAAGTTCAGCCTTTAATACGTTCCTAATTTCATCGTCGGGAGCATCAGGACAGGGTCTGTGAACTTTTAATCTGAAAACTGGTTCGAAAAAGCGTATAGAAGGAAATATCATGAAAGGACAACAAAATTTTATTAGTGCGCCACAGTACACACGCATGCAGAGTATACGAGTTAAAAAGACGTCATGAAGAAAATCCGACAAGACTTGAATGAACGAGACGTATGACAATCCTTTTGAGTGCCCGTCAGCTGGCTCGGCTCGTCGACGGACATTAATCCGTAGTGAAGACGGGCAGACGAGAGCGACTCGAGATGTCTGTCGGCCATGTGCTGCGAGGCCGATAAGGAACGTTGTCATTGGTCATGTGGTGAGATGGGTTAGCGCATTACTGTGCCTTCTGTCAGCTGCCTGCGTTTCTCTTTGGTTCAGACGGCCCACCGTGATGTCAGATTAAGTCCGCTCTGCCAGGTTTTCTCCGGTTCATGAGACGCCAGATGCCAGGCCTCGACCGAGTCTACTATCACACCCACGAGACGGCGGCTACGCGCTCACGAAAACAAGCGCACGTGGACTCTGGGTAAAATCGCGAACAGCAGCGGATTCCCTGAAGCACTCTTAGGTGTCGTCTAGTCGAGGAGGGAATAAAACCCCGGCGACGCAGCGCACCCCGGGTGAAAGAGGAGAAGATGATGGATGAGAGAGCGATAGCGCGGTATCTCTTAAGCTCCGTGCACGCTGTGTGATTTTTTTTATTCTCCATCGCGACTGTACGAGCTCGATCCCCGCCGTGAGCCGTGTCACACCGTAGGATCTCAGCTGTCGTTAATGTCGGACTGTACGACAGTCGAGACGTGAAAAACGCTCGTACGGAGGAGGAGGAGAAGAAGCCACACTACAGGACTGTGCCTCAAATCGTCTGACACTGGCAGAATTTATTCGGGGGGGGACGCGATCGCAACAGCCGCTAATCGTCTGTCGGGGAACGTGTCAAACTAGCGATCAAAGACTGGAGATTTTGGAATAGGATTAGAGGGATCTTTTAGGATTCTGAAAATTTGTCTCAGACGACTAAATCGTGGTCAAAAGTGTGGACCCGGTTTTAAACGAACTACTCCTGGAGACAAAGCAAAGCCTCAAAATCCAGCTGGAACCTGCACAGGACACCCAAAGTACACGCTACAGTCTCACCTCCTTCACTCCTCTGCTCCTTAAGAAGTGGCCATCTGAGTTCCACTATCCATGTTGAGTTTCCTGCTATCTCACTCCTTCCCCAAGGCACAAAGTCTCCTAGACCCAGACTAATTTGTTCGAACTTGTTCCTAATTAGCCATCGTACATCCTTTTATTCCTCCCGTCCTCTGGCTGTCTTGGTTTTTCCTCAGTTCTTCTGATAATTCAGTGCTAGTTGATGAATAAAACCTCCCCCGCTCGAACGGTGTAATAGTCTTTGGCGAACTAACGAGGCTATAATTCTATCTTTCCTCATTTCCAGTTCGCACTTATGGTCAGCATTTTAACAAGGCTCCACCCCCTCAGGACTTCACACCTCGGTTTTATCCCATCGTCCAACGCGGTCGTTCGCCGATTCCCATCTGGCCAACGTTTCTACCGAAATCTCTGACTTGCTCGCGCTACACGACTGTAATCACTTATGATCTGTTCTCGTGGTGTTGAAGCGGTCTACGTACTACAGGATCGATCGCAGATGAGCCTCACACGCTACACCATCTTTCACCTTCGGAGATCCCCGAGGAAGCTATTTTGTACAGAAAGAAGAAGATATACGAGAGAAGTGTTGGAAGAAGGATTGGTTTGTTAAATTCTGGAAATGAGGATTGTCTGTTGCACAAAGAGAACTGGAGGTACAGTGCAAAAAAAAAAAAAAAACTGTAGCTACTGTATTTTTATTCTGTGTGCAGAAATCATCTTGTGTTTGTTTTTATTTTTGCTGTTCCTAACATCCATTTAGGTATGACATGCCAAATAAGTTCTTATTATTATTATTATTATTATTATTATTATTATTATTATTGTGCCTATACATTTTGCCCTCACTTTCACGCGCACTAACAGCTGAATGATAAACCGGATTCAGGGATCTGCTGCGCATGACAGGAGATGGATTTGATTTCCTCTCGGATTCTTATCGGCCGTCTCACATTGAGACCTCGCTGTACTTCGCTAGTCATACGGGGGCTCACACTATGCGATTTTATTGTGGAGAAAATCAAAAATTGCTTGGAAATATTGCTGCGATCGTTTGCAGACTGACAAGATCACGTTGCTGAACCGAGCTCCGGGAATCAGTCCAAGAACACACTCGGAGGAACGCGTCGTCCGCCCTGTTTCTTCCGCCGACATGAGCTCACAGACGCCCTTCACTGGCTGGTGTTGCTGTGATTGACAGGGAAGAGACAGTAACGCCGTCCCTCCCACCCAGACACCGAGGACCAAGGACCAAGGATACCAATCCCTCTCTCTTGGACTCCAGGGACACTTGGGAACCTTCTCTTATGGTTCTTCTTGCTCCTGTACAGCTTCAAAACATTAAAAGATTCAATCAGCCCTTGGACATGCATTCACACTAACGCGATATCTAATAACAGACACCAAAACAAAACGTGTCTGCTTTTTGAATGCTCCTAATCTATTTAACCTCAGCAGAGTTCCTGTTTAGACTCCAAGATTGGAGCTATAAAAATGTATGTATAGATGAATAAACGTCACTCAGTGCGTTTTGTAAAGAAGAAAATCTCATTTTATCCGAAGTGTCTGTTTTATCCGAAGAGGGAGGCTCCGGGCACTGAAACGGAATGACAATCAATTCAACTAACCTGCATAATCTCTCTTTCTGTCTCGCTGTTATCCTTCCGTCATATGCCTCGCCAAAAAAAAACGCCTTCGCGTGAGGAGACGTGTTCTTATTGTAAATAATGTTCTGGGAAACGACACGTGAACCCCAGGAAGTGATGAAAAAGGGAGAAAACTGCATTAAAAAAGGAAAAAAATAACAATCAATTTCACTAGGAAACACGTACACACTGTGTATTGGTGTAATTTGTGTTTAATTAAATATGCGATAAATAAATAAATAAATAAAGGACCTTAATTAGAGCAGCCTTTATTCTTACAGGCCTGAGAAATCAATATATGTATCGGGGAGATCGTGAGTTTGAATCCTGGTGATGCTACAGTCATCTGTGGCTGCGAGCCAAGGGAGCAAATTTGTTCTTGCTCTCTGTGTGGGAGGGGTATGCTCTGTTTTCGCTGTCAATCAAAGTGACGATAGCCAATCGTGGGCATCTGCGAGGTCACGGATGCAGAAGAGGACGGATAGCGCTTTCCTCCGAGTGTGTTACTCAGCCGCTTCACTGTGGTCGGTTGCATGATTGTTCCGTAAGCCGAAAAGCACACGGAAAAAGTCGCGTGCTTTTTTAACCCCTCGGAGATTCGTGATTGTCGGTCACAGGCTCAATTCGGGGCATGTTCAACGTGCAAAAAAAAAAAAAAACCACGCAGGAGACAGAATACACCCCTGGGTTATGTGTGATACTGTCGTGCAAAAAAAAAATCCAAGACGCAGCACTAGCTCATTATGCATGAAGGGTGAAACAGAAATCCTTTGTTTGACTGTGAGGTAATTCATCTTTGCGCTGGCTCGGGTCCCACGAGTGCGACGCAAATATTTGATCTTGGGTTTTAACTCAGGTACCTAAGGATCGAGCTACGGTCGACTTGCCGAGAGACTGGATATAATCACGTCTCAGCGCAAGACATTTCAGGCACGTTGCCGTTATGAAGCACACCGACAGAACGTCCCATTTCATGCAAGAATAAACGCAACGCTGCTGTACTAAAGATTCATCAAAAGCTCTTTCTTTTATTCTTCAATTCTTTCTCTTTTTTTTTTTCCTTCAAATTTCATCTCCAGATATTGCCCTCCGTATTAACCAACAGACGCCTGCCTGTCAAGGGAAGACGATTCCAACTCCTTTCAATATCCATTTCACATAATCCGATCTCTCGAGGCCTCGGTCCTTATGCTAATTATCCTAAGCGAAAGCCATTAACATTAATCCACTTGAAATAAAAAGTCATCTACATATCGTCATCTACTCAGATATGATCGCATTACGGTTTCACTGTAGGGTCGGAATCGTGGTACAGCTAACTGTTCTTTTATTATTTTATTATTTTGTCGTATCACCATGTTATATATATATACCATGTTATAACATATTATATAACATATATAACATGTTATATATATATGTATAAATTTTATTCCCAGAGCACAACAGATTAAATAAACACCCCTAAAGAGCTAGTCCAAATACCTGCAGCTCTATATATATATATATATATAGAGCTCTATATATATATATATATATATATATATTATATATATATATATATATATATATATATATATATATATATAATCACAATGTTTCCAGATATTTCTACAATACTGTATATACATAGATTTTTACTTATTATAATAAACAATATGGACTGGCGCCCTGTCCAGGGTGTACCCCGCCCTGTGCCCGATGTTCCCTGGGATAGGCTCCAGGCTCCCCCGTGACCCTGAAGAAGGAGTAAGCGGTAGAAGATGGATGGATGGATGGATGGATGGATAATCAACAATATTTAACATATTTTATTACAGTATTTAAATATTTACTATGGAAATTGAGGGGTTTTTTTTTATTTTTTTATTGAAAAGATGAAAGATTTTAAAGATCACGTACAAAATCTTTACGTCCGGTTAACAGCTTCCAATCAGTTTGCACTTATTGCGCTTAATAAATTCATTATTATTTTTTAAAAGGTTTAAAAAGATATCGTCCGATATTTGCGGAGATGGATGCAAGAGCGGGCTTTTGATATTTTTTAAAAAGACAAAGTCAAAACAGGTATCATACGTAGAACGAGACAAGAGCGAGGGATCCCGTGGTACGGAAACACACAACAGAAGCTTAGCAACTAAATACGGGACACTGGGACAGGAAAATCAAGGTCCATGGCGGCCATATCGCATCCAAAACATGTCCCGATATCCACGAGGTCCTCCGAAAAGTATATTGTGAGATAATGTATAACGATATCCGTTTTATATCATATATATCATATCTCCCAGCCTTACGTGGAAGTGTGTTACATCGTTTACAAAACCGTGCTCGAATTGTCCTTTAACCTCTTAAACGCTTTCCATTCGGTTCCGCATCAGTTTCAGTAATGACTATAAATAATGTAGTAACTACACAGAAGCTAAGCGAGGGCTGTGCGTCTGGACCCGCCTGGGAGTCGGCCCTTGGTAAGACCTCCAATGTAGCTAATGTGTAAGTAATGAGCGTTTACCATATGGATCCTATGAATAATTCATAGACGGGGTCACGGAGACCACTCACGGTTCTGAGCAGAAGAAGAAGTTAAATGTAATGTAATTGTAGAAACGTTTTTAAAGACATCATGTACGGAGCTCGTGTAGACACGGTTAACGCACAGAAATTCAAACAGGGCGGAAATCTGCTGCTGGGGAAACGGGATCACGCGCCCGTTCTCCTGTCGGTATCTAGTGATTTTATCGATTATTGAAAACCGTTAGGACGAGAACTTCGTAGCCTCAGATTCCTGTTCCTGGCTGACAGGAGTGGAATCCGGTGCGCTCTTGTGCTGTCGTGTCTCATCTGTCTGAAGTGTTGGAGTATGGTGAGATGCTTTTCTGTTCACCGCCGTTGTACCAAGTGCTTATTTGACTTACCGTAGCTATTCCTGTCAGCTCGAAGCGGTCACATATCTGAATTCAGCTCTCGTCATCAAGGGGTTTCAACTAGCAGAACTCGAGATCGTGGAAATGAGCCGTAAGTTCTCGTAGAACCAGCCACGGTTCTTCTGGAGTCTTCCGTCGCACTCGCTTCTCATTTTGGCAGCAAAACCCAGCAGCCTCCATTGTGTTTTTCGTCTGAAAAGTGTCTCTTACTTAATAACTTAAATACGCTGCGTTCTTTACTGACATGCAAACACCGTACCGACTCGATAATGTAGACGGCATACGATAAAAATCCACGACAAAGTCTGCGCTTAAAAACTGTACTGTGTATGTACTGCCGGTGCATCTTTCAATAAGACGTATTGAATATGGAAGGAAAGCAGACGGCGAGCAGGAAGCAATTCCGTGATGATGACGCTAAAACGGTGGTCAAGTACATTACGCGGCAAATGACAGCAATCAGTCGGTCCCGTTTTTATTCACGCTTTCCCCAGCACTCGGTTGATACTGTATCGACAGCTCAGCTATTCACGAGGCCGATCTGAGAACGTTTACCGTGTCCTAAACGACGCTCACCTGCTTTCAAAATAATCACTGACGATGACTGACCACTGAGCTGAAGTCAGAACGTGTATATCTGGCTCTTGGCTATTAAACAGAGGAGACCTGAAACAACAGCGCGGACCTTTTAAAGTTCCGGAACTTCCCGACTTTCGCAAAAGCAAGCGTATAAAGTGATTCATCGATGAACGCATAGTTAGCGCTGAAATTATTCCGTCGGATGATTGTAGGATTGAGGGCATTCCAGATTCCTACTGTTTATGCTTTTCAGCCTGAACTGAGGCTTGGGAGAGGATGAGAGTGTTGTGTGTTCTTGCATGACCTGTAAAAAGGATCTTTTCAGGGTTTTTTTTTTTGTTTGTTTTTTTTTTTTGCACAATACATGGCTGTTTTTAATGATAAAGGGGCTGTTTCTCACAGATAACCTCCAAGATCAGTGTGTGCCTTCCAGTTGCCAAAGGGAACGAGACTGAGCAGAGGCGCCGTCCAGATCTTTTTATTTCCACACAGTGAGCACTGAACGTGTACTTATTCAGCTCAGAATGTAGTCGACCTTAAAGCCAGGCTGTTTGTTCATGCATTTGTTTATTTCACTGCTGGGCACTGTACACACACACACACACACACACACTTTCTTGATAAAGCTTTTCTCTGATGAAGCAACGGGTGCTCCTATTTAGTCACAAAATGGCTACTGAGGCAAAAAGCACAACATTACAATTTCAGAGGTTTACAGATGAGAGTGTTGCAGTGTTGGCGTGAATTTTGTGTAAGGGTTTTTTCTTTTTCTTTTCTGGATTACTCTACGGGTAGGCATGGCATCAATCCGTATGTTAAAATAATCCAGCTCGATACGTAAATAAATAATGCCGGATCTCCGGTTTTTCGTGTGTTCTGTTTGACGTTATATGGAAGACAGAATCACGACTTGACACACCGCGTGAAATACTACGGAGAACGAACGCGGCGCCCGCTGGTGTGTTTTACTTTGTATGGAACGACTGGATAAGGGTTTGTGAACCCGTTATAATTTGCTATGTATCTGCATAAATATGACCTAAAACATCATCGCAAGTCCTAAAGCTAGGCAGAGAGGACCCGATTAAACAAACGGGACAAAAAATATTATACTTGTATCATTTTGCTCTTGAGGAAAACGATCCGATCTTACATGTTCGCGAGTGGAAAAAGTATGTGGACGTCTAGGACTAGCAGTTTAATCTGAAGCTGAAATTAGACTCGGGTGTTTTCGATCAATGGGATGACGATCGGTTGTGAGTGAGTGAGCGTCCTGTTTTATTTAAACAGCAGGGATCTATCGGAGTCTGATCTTCATAACGCGTATCTGTGGAAGTGAATCATGGCACGAACTAAGGAGATTTCTGAGGAGCTCAGAAAAAGAGTTCTTGAAGCTCATCAGGCTGGGAAAGGTCACAAAACCATCTCTAAAGAGTTTGGACTCCACCGATATACAGTCAGACAGATTGTGTAGAAATGGGGGGAATTCAGGACCATGGTTACCCTCTCCAGGAGTGGAGACCAACAAAGATCACTCCAAGAGCAAGACGTGTAATAGTCCACGAGGTCAGAGAGGAACCCAGGGTAACTTCTAAGCAACTAAAGGCCTCTCTAACATTGACTGATGTTCACGAGTCCACCAACAGGAGAACACTGAACAACGATGGAAAGCCACCGCTCTGCAAAAAGAACATTGCTGCACATCTGGAGTTTGCTAAAGATCACGTGGAGAAGCCAGAAGTCTAGTGGAAAAAATGTTTTATGGACGGACGAGACCAAAATAGAACTTTTTGGTTTAAATGAGAAGCGTTATGTTTGGAGAAATGAAAACACTGCATTCCAGCATAAGAACCTTATCACATCTGAGAAACATGCTGATGGTAGTATCACAGTTTGGACCTGTTTTGCTGCATCTGAGACGGTATGACTCGCCATCGTTGATGGAACAATGAATTGTGAATGATACCAGCGAATTCTAAAGGAAAATGTCAGGACATCTGTCCATGAACTGAATCTGAAGAGAAAGTGGGTCATGCAGCAAGACAACCAGCCTAAACACACAAGACGTTCTATTAAAGAACGATTAAAGAAGAATAAAGTGAATGTTTCGGAAGGGCCGAGTCAAAGTCCTGACCTTAATCCAATACGTCATGCAAGGACCTGAAGCGAGCAGTTCATGTGAGGAAACCCACCAACGTCCCAGAGTTGAAGCCGCTCTGTACTGAGGAACGGGCTGAGATTCCTCCGAGCCGATGTGCGGGACCGATCGACACTTACCCCAAACGTTTATCTGCGGTTATTGCTGCACAAGGGGCTCACACCACATACTGAACGCAAAGGTTCACATACTTTTGCCACTCAGAGATATTTAATAGTACATGACCGAGTATAATATTTTTCTCTCATTTGTTTAATTGGGTTATCTTTTAGGACTTGTGTGAAAATCTGATGATGTTTTAGGTCATATGGAGATATAGAGGATTCCCAAGCACCACTGTATTCACTGTGGATGAGAAAGGGACAGTATTTAATTCAGCCTATCAGTGAACACCTTTCTATACTATTTAAAGCTTTCTTACCTCGAGAACACCCATGACAATTATCCTGCAGCTGATTTACATAAGCAAAAATAAAACGGTCCTCTATGTTCTCGGGTTTTTTTCCCACCTACCAAAAACATGCCTGTAGCTGGACTGGCTATGTTAAATTGCCCTTAGGTGTGAATGTGTGTGTGTGTGTGTGTGTTCTAATTATGGACTGATGTTCCATCCAGGGCGTATTCCAACCTCACGCTCAGTGTTCCCATGATAATCTCTGCATCCACCGCCACCATGAGCAGGATAAAGAAGTAAGACATTGTAACACAAAATAAAAGCATTATTGTATCATGCTTTCTCAAACTTGCTATCTCAAAGTAATAAGACAGTTGGCTTTATTAGATATTCAGTGCATGACCGCAGCTCCGTTAGCATTCAAAGAAAACCTTTGAAAAGGTTAAATCTCTTATGAAAACAACACGATTCGTGGCTAAACTGTGTTATTTTGTTTACTGTATCGTATTATGATCACGTACCAAGTTTCAGTTAACTTTTATGAAGCTATCGAGGACAATTAGTCCACGAAAAATCTCAGTGGGAACATCTTATTGTAAGGTCTGTAAATAAGGAATTCATTCAAACTTTGTAGATTCTTTCATAATAATGTGTTAATGCATGTGCTAGCACATCAGGAAATAATGAAGTGTATACGTTAACAGCCAACGGAGTTGTGTGTGATAAAATAAGATAACATAAGATAAGATAAGACAAGATAAGATACGACAAAATAAGGCAAGATAAGATAAGACAAGACAAGATAAGATAAGACAAGATAAGATAAGAAAAGGTAAGATAAGACAAGATGGGATAAGATAAGACAGGCTAAGACAAGATGAGATAAGATAAGATAAGACAAGATGGGATAAGATAAGACAAGCTAAGACAAGATGAGATAAGATAAGATAAGACAAGATGGGATAAGATAAGACAAGCTAAGACAAGATAAGATAAGACAAGATGAGATAAGATAAGATAAGATAAGACAAGATGGGATAAGATAAGATAAGACAAGATTAGATAAGATAAGATAAGACAAGATGAGATAAGATAAGATAAGAAAAGATAGGATAAGACCAGATAAGACAAGATGAGATCAGATGAGACAAGCTAAGATAAGATAAGACAAGGTGAGATAAGATAAGACAAGATAAGATAAGACAAGGTGAGATAAGATAAGACAAGATAAGATAAGACAAGGTGAGATAAGACAAGATGGGATAAGATAAGACAAGCTAAGATAAGACAAGATAAGAAAAGATAAGATAAGACAAGGTGAGATAAGATAAGACAAGATGAGATAAGATAAGGTAAGAAAAGATAAGATAAGACAAGGTGAGATAAGATAAGACAAGATAAGATAAGAAAAGGTGAGATAAGACAATATAAGATAAGACAAGATAAGATAAGACCAGATGAGATAAGATAAGACAAGCTAAGATAAGACAAGATGAGATAAGATAGGATAAGACAAGATAAGATAAGACAAGTTGGGATAAGACAAGACAAGATAAGATAAGACAAGGTGAGATACGATAAGACAAGGTGAGATAACATAAGATAAGACAAGATGAGATAAGATAAGATAAGATAAGACAAGATGGGATAAGATAAGATAAGACAAGATGAGATAAGATAAGATAAGACAAGATGAGATAAGATAAGATAAGAAAAGATAGGATAAGACCAGATAAGACAAGATGAGATCAGATGAGACAAGCTAAGATAAGATAAGACAAGGTGAGATAAGATAAGACAAGATAAGATAAGACAAGGTGAGATAAGATAAGACAAGATAAGATAAGACAAGGTGAGATAAGACAAGATGGGATAAGATAAGACAAGCTAAGATAAGACAAGATAAGAAAAGATAAGATAAGACAAGGTGAGATAAGATAAGACAAGATGAGATAAGATGAGGTAAGAAAAGATAAGATAAGACAAGGTGAGATAAGATAAGACAAGATAAGATAAGAAAAGGTGAGATAAGACAATATAAGATAAGACAAGATAAGATAAGACCAGATGAGATAAGATAAGACAAGCTAAGATAAGACAAGATGAGATAAGATAGGATAAGACAAGATAAGATAAGACAAGTTGGGATAAGACAAGACAAGATAAGATAAGACAAGGTGAGATACGATAAGACAAGGTGAGATAACATAAGATAAGACAAGATGAGATAAGATAAGATAAGGTGGGAAACAAAGAAGTGTTCAGACACTTTTGTTTCCGTTGTTAATATACTTCCTGTGTGTATATTCACTTTAAATGTACACACAAAATGTGTTTTCGACTTTGTGCTTATAAATATGAACAAAAAAGTACATATCCGTAAGCTTATCCCATTTTTTAGAGCATTCAAACACCAAAAATTACCATAATTAGCACTTTGTTGTAAAGCCATTGCTGATGATTCCAGACATCCACGGTAAAAAGTTATTGGCTTTTTGCATCATCGTGGTTCAATTTCAATCCGTTCCTCTTGGCAGATCCTCTTCAATTCCCCAAGTTTATGAGGATCACTCAGATGGACTTTCACTGGGATTCAAGTCAGGAGATTGGCGAAGCCACGTAAGGCCTTCTTCGTAAGTGTCCTTGGGCAAGACACTGTACCCTAAGTTCCTCCCGATGGCAAGTTAGCGCCTTGCATGGCAGCTCTGCTACCATTGGTGTGTGAGTGTGTCTGAATGTATGAATGAGACTTTGAAGGTTAAAAAAGCGCTATCTAAGTGCAAACCATTTACCATGTACATGGTCATTTTGTACACAATCCCAAAACACAGACTCTATGTAGTTGACTAATAAATTTTTAGTACCTGCAATTTACCTAAGAGAGAGGAAACAGCATTTGCATAACTTTTGCTTAAAGTGCGGTAAGCCGAATAGTCGAATAGCATTTACATACAAACTACCGTGCGCCAGCTTGACCATATCGTTTGATTGATATCACACCTACTGCAAGTCTTACACACAAAATTCATGATGAACAGACATTTTGGGGCCATAAAAATATTCTCCAGAGGGACCAGACCCCCAGACCCCACTACTACATGCATAGTCTGTCCATAAATCTCTAGTGACACCCCTGCAGTGCACAATGGGTAATGTGCTAAACTTAATGTGGCCACGGACAAAAAAGAACACCTTGCAGGTTTAGACTATCAGGAAAGTTTTTGCCCCCCCCCCCCCCCCCTTCCAACGAGGAGGATTTTTTAAAAAGCGCTGAGCAAAGAACATTAGGGGATGAACGAAGAAGCATGCAGCAGCCAACCATAACTCTGCAGTGAGAGAGTAATATTCCGAGCTTTCGAGATTTATCAGTACACGGTTAAACATCGAGATTTATCAGACCAACGTGATGTTTTTCCAATGTTCAACGGTCTAGTTTTGGTTCCCGCTGTATCCTACGATTCCTGTTTATCCGCTTCGAGGTCCGACATGATGTGGATTCTTCTGAATGTCAACAGGACCGTGGTCCAAAACACACCTCAAAATCCACTATGAACTACTTCCAAAAAAAAAAAAACGTAATGGCCCTCCCCTCACAATCTCCTGACTTGAACATCTTTGAAAAGATTGAAGGAACTAGAAACATTCTGTAAGAAATACTGGTTGGAAATTGCCTCCCATTACCTTTTATGCCATTTTTTTAAAAAGTGAAACAAATATAAAGCAACTGTGCATTAACATTTGCGAGGGAATGTTTAAAAAATAATAATAATAATAATAATAATAATAATAATAGTTTGCTATGGATGTGTTTACTTCTTTTTACTTAAATAAATAAATAAATAAATAAATAAAAATCAACAAAATTGGTCATTTGGTCCATTTGGGTGTCCATACTTTTGCATACAACTGTATGTGCCATTATTTTTCAAGCAGGAGACTGATAGCATGCGTTTATTCTCAGGCTACGGCATTGTGGCCGTTTTCCCTTTCTTTCCTTGGCAGCACATAAATTTCGTGTTCCTGGCCGCTCGTGTTCTGCACCAGTGAAATTCATTAATCAGTCATCGCCACACACAGTCAGAAGTCCCACATGCTCCACCGCTTCACCACATACTGTACGCTTCACTGCGGGGACCTGGATGCTCGTTCCGAGCCTTCGAGGGGAACATTTCTGTGATTCATACTGGAGTTTGAGTATCAGGTGTTAACAAGGCTCTGGTGATCTAATGCGTGTACACTGGCCTAGAGAAATATCAGGAAGACCTCATTCACGATGTGCTACATCGCCATTACTTTTTATGTTTATGTTTGTCTACGTACCGTGTCGACGCTTATGGACAGTCAGTTTAAGGCTGTTTTGAGGGAAAATATGAAACACTATACTACTATAAATACTAAACTATTTGCCATTCTCGGTGTAGAATGTCTCCGCTACAGTATATCTTTTACAGTAGAGACAGATGGACGTCCCCGAGCCAATTTATCGGCTATATTCCGAGTGATAACGATCTGCACGACCCAAAAAACCCGTTGAGATCTCTATCTGACCTACGGAAACGTGTACAGGTAAAGCATTAGCTAGCTGAGTGAGCTAGACTAGCGCTAGCCAGCTCTTTTGATGTTTCACAGCATGAAAGCTCTGTATTAAACTCAAGACGTCACGTTGATGTTCAGTAGAGATCGCATGTTGTGTTCAATTTATCGAAGTGCTCCTACGGTGTATAGAAAATGTAACGTGGATAACGTGTAAGGATGGATAGAAAACATGTAGGACTTAACGTGAGCTAGCTAGCTAGGGAACAAACCTAACAAGCTACTAAACGTTAACAACATTCGGCTAAGTTAGCTAGCTGCTCACCAGATCAATTTTTAGCGCTTTTACTTTTAGTCAATTGCATTATTACTACAGTGTAAGTGCTTTTGCTCGGGTTTTTGTGTTCCGTACCCTTTTTCCGTACCCCACTAGTAGGAAAGCCCAAGAAAGGAGATGTTTGGATCATAGAGCGTCCGAGATGTTTCACCTTTCGGCTGTACACAGGTGCGAAATTTAGCACAGCGTAGCATAGCGTAGCATTTTCTTTTCTTTTGTGTTGTTTCTCTGTCATTTCTCCCGACATCCTGATCGTATATCTATCCACGAGCCGAGTTTCTATGAACCCGTGTGTCTATTTTACTTAAAGTACTCCAGAAACATTTTGTCATTCCACTGTAATCTGCCTAAACCTCCCGTAAGACCGAAAGCTGTTCTTTACATTTAAAACCAGCGAGATTACACTCCATGCTTCTTAATGACATTCCGAAGACGGCTTCACGAGACCGTCATACAAATGAGGTTAAAGCATGTGCATGAGAAGATAAAAAAAAAAGTATTACCAAGCATGGTGGCAAAAGAGAAGCATTTTTATTTATTTAATTTTAAAAAGGAAAGATACGTTCAAGGTTGAACTGGTGTCTATTCAGTGTGATTAGAAGTTCTGTCTCATTCTCTCGTTTTTGTTTTTTTTTTGTTGTTTTTTTTTTTTGTATAGAGCAGAAATGAAAGAGATCTGATAAAGGCCTTGGTGGTAAATGGAAAAGGACGTAATTTGCTGTCTGCAGGACTCGGTGTGTAATGAGTCAATTTTCTTGGCATCCAGCAAACAGGAATCGCAATTCACGAGAGCGGGATAGAAAATACTTATTCACACGGAAGGCTTTGAAGGTATTAACACGTCTCCATTTGTATACTCACATTTATTCTGTGCGTCATTACGCCACGTCTTTACCCCTGGTCGGTGTGAAAAGCGAGATTTTGTCAATTAATTTTTGAGGCCCTCGTGTCGATTTGAAAAATTCTTCACTGTACTATAGTACTGACCGAGTCTGGAATAAATTCTGCACAGACAGCAAATTTGTCTGACAGTTTAACCGCCTGACAGTCTAAAGTGTCCCTCGGCATTCTTTTGAATTGACAGGTTTGAAAAAGAACTGTTTTCTTTTATTTATAAAAAAAAAAAAAATACCAAAAGATTCATTCATGGAGCTAGGGTCGAAGAGAGTCCTTCAGCAGGGAACACCGTTTAACAGTTCTCCATCCTAAAGAGATCTTGGCCTACATTCCTCTGTATCCTCTACATCCAGCCATCCCTCGCTCTTCATCTCTTCACTTCTTAAATTCACTCCGCGGCCCTCAATCGTTAAAAGGAAAAGTAGTCTGTGGCCCAGATTCATACAGCACAATATATAGTCAAGGGAAAATCTGCAAAGTGTGCCTTTTCATACAGTCTATTCATACAGGACATGAAGGTCAGCGGCAGGTCGCGCAGAGCTCCTCGGTTTATAAAGTCTTCATTCACAACTTTGAAATACTCTTAAAATACTAATTATCTCTTTTGAGTGACCAGTGTTTTGTTTTGTTTTTGTGTTGTTTTATTTAAAGGTCTCTATTTGACAGATATAAGCTGATGTTCCATTGATTCGCAACATGCACTAATAAATAGCGGCCCGTTGGGGTGGGATTCACGCTGCCCCATGCTCACTTTATAGACATTTTCAGTGGAGGAGGAGCGACGGACAGAACGATTAATAACAGGGTTGCCAGGGTCACATTTTTCACAACAAACTAGGGCTAGTTTTAAAAATACTCGCAAAAGATCATGTCTTATAGCAAATAACTGGAAAAAAAATATATATAATACATTTCTGCAAACAAATGCAACGCGTAAACGCTGACAGGGTGTCTATGATGTACAGAATCATTTCAGTCGTGAGATGTTATTGTAAAGATTGGGAGACGGAAAAAGGGGATTATGGGATGGGTGTTTTCCGTACATCAGAAATGCGTGCGCACCACGGTGACCTTGTGTCCCACAGGTCTGAGAAAAATAAGAAGGAATGTGTTTGGGCTTGTTTAAGGTCTTTTGTGTGGTTTTTGAGATTGTAGTTGGAGTGGACGTTTTTCTGAAACCTGGCAACCCTGGGTAAAGATATTAGCTCTTTGAAAAACACACCTGCTGTATGGAACAATTTTGAACAAAGGTACGTCTAAAACTGTTCAAAACGAGCTGCTAGACTGTACTCTGGATGGCTGCGTGTTGTCAAATCTCAACTGCTTATTATGAAGTTACGCTGAAAAAAAATAAATAAAACGTACTAGATGGTAGCCTATAGAATAAGTGAAGCGTGATAGCGTCCCGACTCCATTTTGTTTGAGGCTACGTCGTTATTAATGTCGTCCTGCATCACCGACATTTACAGTCATGAGCCGCTGCTGCACCTTGTGCTGCAGTGTGAATTTCTATCAATTTAGCGTTTAATACAATCGCATAGATGCCTGAAATGCTCAGACGTACATTCTAATCGTGTCATGATTAGCGACGGTTTGATTCGGTTGCTCACAAATAACAATCACCAAACAAAACAATTAACGTCTCTTTACTCCAGTTGCAGATTTCCTTGATAGGAAATATAATGATATCATTAATTTCATAATTGAAACTAATTCATCATACCATCGCAGTCGTATAATACATCACGGACGTACACGGGCGCATAATCATCAAGTGTCTCTGAGCAATCAGGCCCATGTCTGTGCCGTTGTATCCATAAAAATGATAGAGGCAACAGCAGATGTGGAGTCGGCTCGTATTTCTAGGAGCTTGATCAGTACGAGTCGTACGGTCCGGTCCGAATAGCGATTCGGGGTCGACTTTAAAAGCCTCGCACGGCTTAGCTAGGAATATCTGGGCACGGGCTGTTCGTTTTTCACAGTAGTTAATCGTATTTCCAATTACGGGTTTGAGCCGAAAAGCAGGGGGCGGGCCGGACCCTCTTTACCTTGGGGTTCTGAGTGCTAAACATTTCCATGCTATGCTACATTGATTTTGCTTCATAGTCTACGGTGCTGTAGCAGCAGTTTACTTGTCACTGCAAATATCAAGCAATCACTGCTTCAAAGGTCAATGTTTTATGCAATGCTTAACATGTCAGAGAGATTACAGTGGCATTTCCAATGCAATGGCATAAAGCCCATCAAAGAAAGCGCTCAGGCCACAAGTCATGCAGAAAATATGCAAATACTCCTATTCACTAATACTACTTCTCCATAAACTCGTACCCTCGTACCCTATGATCAAAAGAGGCGGCCAGTGACCGTCGATTTTGGTAGATTTAGGACGACGATAACAACGACATAGCCTTAAAATAAAATGAAGTTGAAGCTACAATCATCCAGCGTAAGAAAAGTCTGGAGCTTTTTGAGTGCTGAACACAAACAAACCGAGTGTTTGTTTCAGCAGGTGTGTTTTCAGTTGCCATTAAACCAGGGTTGCCAGGTTTCAGCAACATTTCCAGCCCAACTACATCTCAAAAACCAAACAAAAGACCTGAACCTAGTCAAGGAATTCAGGCATTGGAAAACGGAAGCACGTTTTTTTTTTTGTTTTTGTTTTTTCTCAGCGTTTACGTGGGAAACAAGGGCACCATGGTTCGCATGCATTTATAATGTATACACATAATCCAATCCATACTAATCCCCCCCGCCCCCCTTTGGTAGACACCGTTATCCAGAGCGACTTCCGATCATCTCGTTTGTTTATACAACTGAGCAGGTGAGGGTTACGAGCCTTGCTCAAGGGCCCAGCAGTGGCGGCTTGGAGATGCTGGGATTTGAGACCTTCTGATCACAAGTCCAACATCTTAACCATTGAGATACCACTTCATCCCAACCCCGGAGGCGCGAGGCGAACGTACTAACCACTAAGCCACCACGCCCCTGCAGAATATCTTACAAAAGAAACGCTTGTGTACGTCATAGACACACCGACTGCGCTTACGCTCTGCGGAAACGTATTCGATTTCATTTCAGAAATGAACGGCGACGTGAACGAGGAGTTCACGAAGATTAACGTTTGTCGAACGGCTGAATAAATAAATGTACAAATACGGTGGAGCTCTCGTCCTTTCACCCCGATAGATCGAGTCGGAATCGTACACCGTCCCACTTCACTAAATGTGGGAACAATACTCATACAGTGCACAGACGGTGGAAGGACTATTATTGTGTTTTATGAAAGCTCTGAGTCAGTAATGAGATTCATGATTTCAGAGCGAAAGGAGTTGAGTCATTGCACTCGACCTCCAAACTCTCACTTCTTGCCCGTCTTTAAAACTCATTTCCAGTGATTGCACTCATTAAAACCTGATACAAAGATTCGACTTGTGATAAAGGTCTGGAGATTCAGCATTGCTCGGCTGCCGATTCCGTTCCAGTAAATGAGAC
The DNA here is from genome assembly GCF_001660625.3 of Ictalurus punctatus. NCBI lineage: Eukaryota > Metazoa > Chordata > Actinopteri > Siluriformes > Ictaluridae > Ictalurus > Ictalurus punctatus. The sequence continues at coordinate 22,336,899 of NC_030433.2, forward strand.
ATTCTTAGCAGGGGGTCTCGGTGTTCTCACCCGAGTTTTCTCTTCTAAGCGTACTCGCGGAACTTGCTTTCCTGCCGAATAATTGGACGGTGGTGAGAAAAACAATGACCAGAACAGACTGAAATCTGGACTGAAAGTTCACATGTATTGCCAAGATCACCTGGTGCTAATGATCTGCATGAAATGGTTGAAGTTAAAGAGGCTCATCAGGCTAGGAGACTTAATAGTGACTTTTTAATGACACTCTTTTAATCTAACGTGCAATGATTCATAGGGTACTTTAAAAAGCTGATATTTTATTCCATAGAAAGGTAATGTAGTTATGAGAGTAATATTTAAACTCATAGCCTATTCGAAGAATAAACAATACATCATGTCTAAGACTAAAAAAATATCATTTCTTCTACATTTCATATAACCTTAGTGCATACTGTATCGCTAGCCGATTGTCCCGACCCGTACGTTTTTTTTTGTCCCGGACCGTACGTTTTTCCCCGTGATTATCGCGGGGATTGTGTATCATTCGCAAATTAAGTGGAATTTGTCAGAAAAAGAAAGGAAAACTACTCGAAGATGGGAAATACACTGGAAGTCATAATTACACTCCTTATCAGTTGCGTGAGGAGATATCTATCGGATTACTCGCCCGCTTTGTAATCATGTGAAGTGCTTTTGAAGTGCAAAGCTCGTGAGGAATATTTTGTATGACAAAAGCAGACAAGAGATTTCGAAGTTAATGCCAGCTTCTTTGCATTTCTTATATTTACTTTAAGGCGTGCATAATTCCCGTAAAGAAAAAACCCTAACGTTCCTCGCAAGTTCCAGTACAAATCCATTACTCACGGTTAGTCGGAATAACTCTGATTTGTGCAAAATTGTTATTAGCTGAATCCAGAAACATGCTGTACTGTGGATAAATAATTCTTAAGCACACTCTGTAAAGCAAATATGCTTTCCTGGGTGTTTTCCAAGAAGGCTTAATGCTATCTTAGCAACATTTGCATAGAAACATTATTTGCATTCATATTCCTTCTGCTTGTCTCCAGCCACAGATTCCAGCTCGTCCAGGGGGACATTCCCAAGCCAAATGTGCGATATAATCTCTCCAGCACGTCCTGAGTCTTCCCCAGGGTCTCCATCCAGCCTGACAGAGCTCTACCGAGAGCCGACCGTGAACCCTTCAAATGACCTCAGCTGGTTCCTCTGGATTCAGAGGAGTAGCAGTTCAACTTTGAGGCTCACCCAGATTGCTGAGCTCCTCACCCTATCAGAGACCCATAGCTTGTAACTGAGGTGAGGGTAGAGACGTACAATGACTGGTAAACAAGTTCTGTCCAATAACGGAGGTTCAGCTTCACCACCACAGACACAGTGGTACCGTGACTGTGGTACAGTGACTATCACACTGCTCCTGCTGACCTAATCCAGTCACTCTTACGCTCTTGAGAAGATCCTGAGATACTAAAACTTCTCCTCGTCCTCCTCCTTAAGAGGCAAGGTATCTCCTCTAACCTGAAGGGCCCGTCACATCGTCTTTCCTGATTGAGAGAAACAGTGGTGTCAGACTTGGAAGTGCTTATTTTCATCCCAGCTGCTTGTAACTGACCATAACACCCATATGAGGGTCTTCCCCAAACTGTTGCCAGAAAATGTCAGAAAATGTCTTTGTACGCTGTAGAGCCCCTTCATTGGGACTACGAAGCCCAACCCTGTTCCAGCATGAGCTGCCGCTGTACACAAAGTGAGCTCCGTGAAGACATGGTTCTCCAGGGTTGGAGTGGAAGACCTTGAGTGTCCTGCACAGATCCCTGACCTCAACCCCACTGAACACCTTTGGGGTGAACCGGAAAACACCAACTTCGTGTCAGACCTCTTTGCTGGACATCAATGCCTGACCTCACTAAAGTTGTTGTAGCTGAATGGACACAAAGTCCCACGACCATGGTCCAAAATCTATCGAAAAGCATCAAAGGGTGAACAAATTAATATTAAAGCTCATGGATCTTTAAATAGGATGTTCATTGATCAGGCGTCCATCCTTTTCGCCATATAGTGCAAGCCATCTATTTATTAGTACATGCACACGTACACAAATGTGGGCATCATGAACAGCCGTGGATATTTCCTAAACATAATATAGAATAATTTCGCTCTGAAAATGTCATTTCGCATGCAACTCGCGGTTTATCAAATAATATAAAATGGTTCCAATTACAAGTTTCGCCCTGACAACTGAAAAACTTTGTCATTATTTAAAAGTTCTCAAAGAAATGCCCTCGCTGCGAGTGGGAAAGTCTTTCCAGATGGACTGTTTCCATTGTAGGCCTTGCCTAAGGCAAGTGTATTTTTGTTTCTGTGAAGACCGTAGAAATGGAGAATGCAAACTACTGTAAGTGCTGTAAAAGAGCAGTTACTCATCCTACAGTAGAGCAAATAGCGTTTTAGTTCACAATATTCACTGGGTGAAATTTATAAATAAATGTGTCTTGGCAGAAGTCTGTCTGCGAGGCATGTTGTGCACATAATAAAGTGTCATGAATTCAGCAGAATGTTAGCTAAGGAGATAAAGTAATAAATAAGTTAGGTGGCCGCATTGGTCTCACCATAGCCACAGATGGTGACCTCCTTCCAAGCAGTAAAGGACAAGCTAATGGCCAAACGTATCATCCATTAATAAGCATCTTCAAAGATGTGGAACTAGCAGGCTGTCTTGTTGTTTACTTGAAATGCCTCTTCGTTCTGAAAGCTAGGTGGCCATTTTGTTTCGGCCTGGCTTCTCGGGATAAGAAGAGCCAAATGAGGGCGGAATGCATAATCAAAGGTGTCATTTTTTTCTCCCCCTTATTGGGTTTTGTATGACAATATGCAAAGATAGCACAGAGGCAGAGCAGTCAGGCAGATAATTGCTGAGAAACTAATTAGCCAACTACTCAAGGACAGCTTGGGATGGATAGATGGAGAGGGAGGAGGCGCTGTGTCACCAAAAATAATTGGATAGAGAATGCCTGGGAAATGCGTTTGGTAAACAACAGTGGAGGAGTGAGTAGGCCTCGGAGATGAGAAAGACCCAGCAAGGTTGAAGATTAAATAAATTAACGAGAGGGAGGGAGCATTGAGGGCCATCAACAACACCCATGTCTGTGACTCTTTTATGAGACTTGACTATACTCAACCCCAATTACTTGCCTTGATTGCAGCTCAGAATGGCAGCGCGGTTTGAGCGTGGTGATGAGAAAGATGCGATTGTCAGATTTTTAAATGGAGATAAATGGGGCTACGTTAAGATGGTTTTGAAAGACCTTAGTGTATGAAAAATCCACGCCAGGTGGATTATTTTGCTTATATATTTAACAGGACAGTCTGGAGTGTGTTCGTTCCACATGTACCACAGGGATTCCCCGCGATTCAAATTTATAATCTATTAACGATGCTTTTGAACTACTTGTCATTTGCTCACCAGCCTCTCTTTTCTTCTTTCTCTTGAATATTAACGAGACAAAATAACACTAACCGAAAAGCGCCAAGGTCCAGTGTCCAAAGCGTGCTGACACTGGAGACTCCGTCCATAAATATTTCATACGTCTCCTAAAAGAAAGCATTACCGAACAACGTTTGCCTCACACATTTGCCTCGTACCTCTGGGGTTAGCGGTTCGAATCCCGTCTCCATCCTATGTGCGTGGAGTTTGCATGTTCTCTTCGTGCTTTCGGGGTTTCCTCCAGGTAGTTCAGTTTTCTCCCCCAGTCCAAAGGCATGCATTGTAGGCTAATTTGCACTTCCAAATTGTCCGTAGAGTGTGAGTGTGTGTGCGATTGTGCCCTGTCCAGGGTGTCCCCTGCCATGTGCACCCTGGAAGTCCCCGGGGATAGGCTCCAGGCTCCCCCATGACCCTGTGAAGGATAGGCGGTTCAGAAAGTGAATAGATGTATGGAGTCAGAGCTGTGCTGTTACAGAAATTTAACCCACACCTTCTGATTAATCGGGACTCAAATGCATTGTGGTAGTTCTGGTAAAGAATTTTAGACAATCTTCTAATGATGGTGTTACGCACTGGGATGTTTGGTGCCTCAACCCAATGGGATGCCATTACTGCAGTGGAAGCACCACAACTAATGATGCAATACCAGCAACATCAGCAAAACCGAATGCATGTGCACTTGGGGCGGAGTCAGGATAGATCAGCTATTGCTGGAGGGCGATTGTCGCCTTGAGCCTCCTCAAGAAATGCGGAATGTGTAGCTGTCTCTTTTCTATCCCATCCTGTCGTCTCTTTCTCTTGCCAGCACACGCACTCAAAAAAGGATGCCCTCCAGCACAGCTCTGATGCCAGTCTGCAGCCAAGAACGCAAGCCAGAATGTTCACAGACCTGCCGAGCACTTTCCTGACCTCACAATACCCTTTGTACATCAATGGCTGCTCTCTTCATCCTCTCTCTCTCTCTGTCCATCCATCTCACACACCTACAGCAATAAATAAAGCTGCCTTCGGTGCTAAACCTTTCTAACACTGTCCAAGAGTTCAGCTATTGGTGGAGAGGAGAATGATGTAGCCAATTCTGGGATTATCCTGGGGATTTTTATTCTGGGGATTAGACATAATTCTGGGGATTATTAGGGGGCCGTGATAGATAAGTGCCAATGAGGGAATTTCACCAGGACACTGGGGTTACACCCCTACTCTTTACTGGAAGTGTCCTGGGATTTTTAATGGGATTTTCATTATACTGGGGTTTTAAGACCCACACAGACCACAGGGTGAGCGCCCCCTGCTGGCCTCACTAATACCACTTGCAGCAGCAACCTTACTTTTCTCCAGGAGGTCTTCCATCCAGGTACTGGCCAGTCTCATCACTGCTTAGGGTGTTATGGTTCTTAGTTGTTTATCCAGGCAAGCGAGAAATACACTTTCAGGCTACTCATAGGTAAAGTGCGCTCCATAACTATCGGCACCCTTCATAAGAATGAGCAAAAATAATTCCGTACAATTACAGAAAATTTCTACTTATACAGGAGGAAATATTGACTTTTGTCCTCACAAAAAAATTAGAGCTATTTTTTTAAAAATAACAGTACTTGTAATCTATTACAAATATGTGTCATAATTATTGACACCCCCTAAGGAACAGTGGCTTCAGCGCAACCCCATTCATCACATTAAAACAGTCACGAATGCTAAAGATGAATAAATAAATCATGATCATCCCTTCCTGGGGGATTCTAGTGACTCACTTCTTAAATAAATCAAAACTGGCCTTTTACAAATTGCACCAATAATGTGCTCATGGGTAGTCTGCTATTCAAGTATAATTATAATCTGACTGCAAACCAAAACCTAGGTGCAAAGCATCCTGAAACTGCTGCCAAAAAAAGAAAGGGAAAGGTCAAGAGCTCCACTTATCTGGCATGAAACATGCTCACGAGTAATTACAGATGGGTACCGAATTAAATGAAGGGAAAAAATGTAAAGGCTGTATTTTTATGCCAACACAAGCGTAAGTTTCAGATTAACGCTGTTTTGTTACCACCTCTCGAGACACAGCCTCTCTTAGCACAGATGGGGTAAAATAAATATATAATAACGGGGATAATATGGTATTTTCCTGCCTCAAGTGCAGCGTCCCATTTCTTACAACCTGCTTTTGTGGATGTTCACAATGTACACCATCTTTCTCCGACATAAATACATGACTTCACTTAAATGCTACCTAAATACGACGAAAGCTTTAATGAGGTGCCTTTTAGTTGCTCGCAAGCTTCTATTTTAATCGGCGTTTAAATCCACACCAGCTGTGAGACTCACCATAAAAGCACGCTCCCACCCGTCCTGTTGCAATGCATCGTTTACTCACGTGTTAGTGGCGCATGAACGCCAAAGAAATCCAGTACAAAAATACCGTCGCAAGAATAAATCAAACTCGTATGTATTCAGCGTCCAGTGTACGATCCGAGCAATTATCTAATCGGCCAATCATGTGGCAGCAGTGACTGAGTGGCATGGACGTCGCTGCGCGACGAGTTTCGCTTTGAGTATTTCAGAAACTGCTGACCTCCTGTGGTTTTCCCACACGACAGTCTGTAGATTTTAAACAGAATGGTGCGAAAAACAAAAAAACATCGCGTGATCGGCGGTTCTGCGGGCGGAAACGCCTTTTTGATGAGAGAGGTCAGAGGAACGCTACGGTAACAGGTCAGACAACCACTCTTTACAACCAAAACAAGACCACATCTGTGGGGTTCCACTCCTGTCAGCCGAGAACGGGAATCCGACGCCATCACTGGACAGTTTAATATGGGAAAATTAGCCGAGTCTGCGCTCACTGTCGCCTCTTAGAGTCCTGTTCTTGACTGACACGCGTAGAACATGTCATTTATAGTTAGTGTAGAGGAGGGGCTAATAAATATGAACTACCGTCACTAATTACATATTTATAAATGCACTTCAGTGGTAAGTGTATCAGATAGACAGGCCAATTAGGGTGTGTGAAATGGAAGTGTTCCCACTGTCAGTGTTGCAACGTTGGAGAAAGAGACGTGTAATTGAAAGAAGATAGAAGACATGTGACTCACCGTGCTCGCTCTGCTCAAACGCCACTAGCCTTGGAATGGAGGTACAGAGATCTTATAAAGTGTAGAGCGTATTGATCAAAGCCTGGGAAATGGACTAAAATATTCATTAAAAAAAAAAAAAAAACAACGACAATAGAGCTCTTTACAGTGCAGTAAATGAACACATCAAACACAGCCTGGTGGACAGATACACTCACAATAATTACATGTCAGACTAAATGGGCTCGTCATCTTCCTGACGCTTTTTTTTTTTTTTTTCCAGCAATGTCTTTATTCTTTACTTTATTAAAACAGTGGGCATTGTTCTGAATATTATATTCCGGGTAAGATAACACCTGGTGGGGTAAAAATAAAACACGCACAAAAAAAAAAAAAAAACAGTAGGTTTGTATGTTAGTGTGTTTGAGCCTGAGGGTTTTTTTATTTATTTATTTATTTATTTATTTATTTTTAATATTCAGCGCTCCCGATATTCAGGAAATTTGTCATTGTTAAATCATGTCACACTGAGATTCAAATACGAAGATATTCCTTCCCACACGTTTGCATCTTCTAATATCAAAAATAAAGAGAACTCAAGCATTAGGAAGACTTTAAACGCATCTTTCGACAGTCTGTTGCTGTATTGTAGAGAGCGTAACACGATTCCATGCGCTGGGTCTGGATTTAATCAGCGACAAAAACAGAAGTTACGTCTGTATTACTACTATATTACTACATTATATAACATTTTAGAGTTACTCTTAAGCTGCACAAGCACTTTCTTTCCCTAATAGTGCTTTGATATGCTGCAAAAACATGTATAAATATTATATATATATATATATATATATATATTTACAGCTACAGTATGAGGTTGTTACGATCCCGAGTACTGTATCTCGCATGATCAGCAACATTAAATATTTATTCTCAACACAAGCAAAACTGATAATAATAAATGGTTCCCAGGTTTCTTTCGTCCTGACTAAGCGAAGGTGTTTTGTCGGAAAACATGGTTTAATCTTCGTGAGTTTGCGGCTCATGTACATGACCGGTGCTACGTAGTTTGCTAACGGATTAATCATACGTAAAGTATCCAGTAAAAACATTTTACTGAGGTAGGGCCAGGAGCGCTCATCCTCGACTTCCACACTGGACCGTGGAGAAAGAGAAGAAGGTGGCCTGGTCTGATGAATCACGGTTTCTTTTACATCATGTACATCCCCTTACCTGGGGAAGAAATGGCACCAGTGTGCACTTTGGGAAGAAGGCGAGCCGGCGGAGGAAGTGTGATGTTCTGCTGGGAAACCTCGGGTCCTGGCATTCACGTGGATGTTACTTTGACACGTACGACCTGCCTAAACATTGTCGCAGACCGAGTGAACATCTTCACGTTAACGGTATTCCCGAACGCCTCTTTCAGCAGGATAACGCGCCCTGCTACGATGCAGAAATTGTTCAGGAACTGTTTAAGGAACACGACAAAGGGTTCATCTCAAAGATCTCGATCCGATCGAGCGTCTGTGGGATGTCCTGGACAAACAAGTCCGACCCATCCCCACCTCGCAACTTACAGGACTTACAGGATCTGCTGCTAACGTCTTGGTGCCAGATACCACAGCACACCTTCAGCGGTCCTGTGGAGTCCATGCTTCGACAGTTCAGAGCTGTTTCGGTGGCACAAGGCGGACCTACACGATATTACGCAGGTGGTTTTAATGCTATGACTGATCGGTGTATATAGAGTACAGTCATCATCTGAATGAGACCAGAAGTATTTTCCACCCATGGTTATGGAGAGTCTCCTCATCGGTATACAGCACCATCACATCAATGGCTAAATGTACGGTATATTTGGAAATGCTCAGGCTCGGGCTCACGCTCATGCATATGTATTTCTATTTGGAAAGTACAATACGCGTGTATATTATTTATAGCTGAATAAGATGAACATTTCCTGTGAGTAATGGACCATTGCAGCTTTGCAGAAAAGATGGGAATGATTGGTGAAAAGATTTGTGTGATTACTTGCAGCAGAGTGGCGAAATAAAATGATCAAATGTTTATTCACTGAGATTATGAAAATAAAAGAATATTTTAACACATAAGCATATGGGATTTATGTAAACTGTTATGTAACACTGACAGCAGTGTCATTAATTCAGGATATCACTCTGAGTATCGCACACTACCAAGACAATCTTTTTCATATTACAGTGATGTTCCTAGTGTGCTTAAGGATAGGATGGTTTTGTATGGGAATTAAACTTTATTCGTGCGTTCGTTTGTTCGTTTATAACTTTTTAAAGTCTCATTCTCCTGCTTAGGGGTGTGAGGGTCAGACCAGACTTCTTTATTCCCAACCACAAGTTCCAGCTCCTTCTAGGAAATCCCTAGATCTTCCCAAGACAACGGTGAATTGCATTCTCTCCAGCAGGTCCCGAATCTACTCCAGGGTCTCCATCCAGTTGGACATCCACTGGAAAAGCCTTAACCCTAGCAGGAACTCACCAAGAGGTGTCCTTATGACGTGCCTGACCCACATCACCTGGTTCCTCTCATTTCAGAAGACCGATTGGACCAGGTTTCTCTCGATTCGGAAGAGCCGCGCTGTGTTATAACGGTCTTGTGTTGCGCAGAATCTGTTGACAGATTAAATTCTGCTATGAGCTGCTATACGATTCTGTAGTTACTCACTTATCTCGATATGCGCTGTTGGACGTGACAGTAGCTGTCAAAAAATGTCGGATTTTACATCATTTCCGAAGACCTTGACTGAGGAGGAAGGTAGTTAACAGCAGGTAAAGCGAGAACACTGGTTACCAAGAAAAACATGTTCTGTAATGGCTGGCTAGTTATATATGTAAGGTTAAGATTAGCTAGGTATGTTTAGATATCGCTACGTACACTAAGATAAACAGATTATAAGTATACTCCTTCATTAACGTGATAACGTTCAATCATGTAAAGCTGTCAAACCAAATATCCCCGAGGATATAAGCGCTAATTAACACATCACACAGCCTTGTTTTGTTGAACTGGGATAGACTTGATAGATTTGGAAATGTCTGTGCTGACGTCATATTTGCTTACATTTTTTTCTGGATTTTTTTTTTTTCTTTTACTGATTAAAACCAACAATCGGTGATTTATTTTTAGGTATAGCTAAATGATCTGCACTTATATAGCGCTTTTATCCAACAAGCTTTACACCGTGTCTCATTCACCCATTCACACACACCGACGGTAGCCGAGCTGCCACACGAGGCGCTAACTTGCCATCGGGAGCAACTCGGGGTTCAGTGTCTCGCCCAAAGACACTTCGGTATGTGGAGTCACGTGGGCGGGGAATCGAACCGCCAACACTATGATCAGTGGACAACCCGCTCTACCACCTGATCCACAGCCGCCGCTTTGCAGTGCTCAAAAATATAGTGGCTACACGCAAAGGTCACGCGACTGAAACTGGGGAATGGTTGTCATTTTTGTCGTTTTTGCCTACAGTATGATTTCGTTTTAGTGTCACGATGGCCATTGAGATGATGGAACATTGAGAATTTTTCTACTGAGTGACAACAGCAACAGAGCCATGATACACAAACCAAACATATAATTAACCCTTGACCTTTTAGGTTACACTCGTGCATGAAGTAATTGTGCAACAACACTCCACCGGATAAGAAACCGCTGAGCAGCCAATCACCAGATAACAGAAAAGAATTGTGTCACACAAACGCATATGGATTGTACGTGTGTGTGTGTGTGTGTGTGCGTGTGAAGCATGATAATGTTTTTCTTTAACAGACTGTAATTTATCATCCAAGACGGGTAAGATCATTTCGCAGTGGTGTCTGAAACCAATTGGAAAACTCATCATCTCAGTGTTGCCAATCATGTTTTTAAGTAAATCAAACCCTTCCGCAGATTTGATCTAGCTCCTGGCTGCCAAAAAAAAAAAAAAGGGATGAGAAAGTAAACAAGAAAGTATTTTTTTCTCTCTCTCCATATGAAATATTGATTACATTGCAAGAATAAGCAGTTCCCATTGAGCACTGAGACGAATTTTGATAGCGGAATTTTCATGTTTGTCCAGATGTTGGAGGAAAGTTTATTTGATTTAGAGACGATAGAGCTGTCACACACAGCCATTCCTGACTGCGCCCTGTAGTTATGGTGCAGGGAAGCTGTCGAAGCGCTCGTGGGTTTGCATAGTGATCTGCAAAAATTTAGCACGGGATTCTTCACTCGAGACTCTACGATGCTCGTAGCGCGGTATTTTCTACTCGCTCTTTATCCTGGTCAGGGTCGTACTGCGCTCGATCGTTGGCAGGTCACGTGACCATAACATACATGTAGGCTGTACTTGTACCAAGAACTTGCCTAAAACATTTAAACACCATCTATAATTTATTCTTCCGTGTTTTAAACTCAGACGCGGGTCTCGTTTCGGTTTCGGTGCGAGACGATAGAAAGGAACCGAGCGCCTTCACTCTGGTGTCAAGAGATCGATGTAAGTTTGAATCCCAGTAATCCACAATCGGGAGTCGAGGAGAGAGACATTGGATGTGCTGTCTGGGTGGGAGGGGCATACTCTCTCTTCCCTGTCAATCACAGTGATACTAGCCAGTCAGTAGGGTTCTCTGAGCTCATGTATGCGGAACGGGGTAGATAGCCTTGCCCTGTGACGCAGCAGTTCGGAAAGATGCGGTTGGCTGGCTGGCTTCGCATGTCTCGGAGAAAAGACGTGTCACGTTCACCCGCTACGATTGGTATTTGGAGAGCTGATCGATAGGGGAGAGCTGGATGGGTGGGAATTGAGCAAATTAGGGAGAAAATGTGCAGAGAGTGGGGAGGGATAAAAGTCTAGCTGGAAAAAAATTCCCCTAATGAACTGTAATATGAATAAAATATGTGTTTCCCACGTGAAGGTTCTGTACCTTGTTCGACAACAGCAGCGACAAACAAGGAACCTGTGTTGTACCACCGGAACACGTCGAATCAATAATCATGACTCTATAAAAATGAGCAATAACATTCAACGCTCCGTTGCCCTTTCAGTACACTCAGTGAGTAAGTGTGTTTAATACACTGAAGGTCCAACAACCAAATACAGGATTCAATAGAGATGGTCAGGTTCTCACGACGCTACCATTTGCTCCACATACTGACATGTATTGTGTTGTCACGTCTTATAGCTTCAGCCTCTTTCTAGAGAGGACGCTGAACGAATCCTCCGCCGTCTCCTATGATATCAGTCAGGAAAATGACTGGGTCGCTATGAGACGAGGAAGCTGATAGAGGAGGAGGAGGATGTGTCGGTGACGTAGATGTCGTTTCAAGTCTCTCTGATCACGAGAGAAGGAGAAGGACAAGGGAGGTGGCGCTGTTTCTGACAAGCCCATCCATAATTCCGCAGGATGTTAATGAGGCCACCAGGCCAGTGATAAATGTCGAAGGTTAAGCCTGGAGGAGGAGCGTGCGCCAACCTCCACCAAGTGATGGACAATATTTTTGTTCTAATCCACGTTCCTGTCCTCCACCCCAGACGCTCTGAGATCCATCCTGGCCTTCAGTTATTGATTGATTGTCTTCGGTAAATGGCAGCACCACTTGGACACCCTTTCACGTCTTCATCAACCCTGTGCCATTCCTCACGTCGGAAACGTGCAGCCGAGAGCCAAGTCTCTCTGTCTGCCCCCTGGATAACCTTGTGGGTTAGCTGTTGAGTTGGATGTCACGCTAAAAGGAAAGGGCTATAATTTAAGCGAGATTGAACGGTTGTGGGAAGGCGTGCAACGCCGCATTTAATTTCCGTGGGATTGTTAATGACAGGGCCAAGCGAAAAGTTTGGGGAAAGGTAAGGAACGGGCAAACTTTTGACGCTATAAACGACGAGACGATTCACAAGAATGTTCTTGGTTACGAATTTACAATAAATGATGCCGATATCGTGACGCCTTCGCTGGAGACGAGCCTTTTCCTGAAGAATTGTTCCCAGCACATACAGTGTCGTACAGTTCTCCGTGTTCCTCTGCGTATTCTTTACTTTAGTTTTAGTTTTCTGACTCTTTCTTGCATTTCTGCATATGCGTTATTCTTCTCAATGTCACAGCGCAGTTTTCACAATCCTCGAATCCGATTGGTCCGAACATGTGCTTTATTTAAACTAGTTCCAGCTGTAACATTTTGTTTAAAAAAAAAAAAAACCCCACAGGTTTATTTATATTAACGCGCTCATTCTGACATGTTATCGTTTCTATAGCGACGGCTCGTTCACAGGGACTTTTACGGTGAACGCTCCGCATAACGTAAGACTAATAATACGCTGTTTTGTTTGTTTTTTTTACATTTTGTTGTTTAACAAAGAACGTTGATATGGTGACGTTTGTTTTTTTTTGTTAGTCGACATTCATCTGACATTTCTGGAAGGAGTCTCCAGTGTCAGCGCTTTGTCATGGTACTTTGCACCGGAAAATCTTCAGGGCAGAGGAGTTTGTGCCTTCACGGTTTCTTGGTAAAATGACCAGCTGTGTTTTTTTGTTTGTTTGTTTTGTTTTTTTTTGAGAGGAAGGAGATGGAAATCATGTTTATTGGAACTAATTTGCCTCAAAGACGTTTCATAAAAGTAAATCTAAACTATAATCCGATAAAACGTGCGCTCATATTCCTAATGTTATTCATTAACATATTAAACATCGTAATCGTTGGCAAATCGCTGTGTTTTTAGCGGAATAACACGCTCCAGCTGTGCGCTTATCCTGGACTTTACTGTGTATATACACACTAAAGATGTTTTATTTCCAAGTTAATTGAAAAAAATTGCATTAGCATAGTCATGCACTCGTGGAGATTATTTTCAAGATCGTACGATTGCTCGGTAATTTCATGAGCAAGACATAATTCCTAAAAGATTCATAACGCAGAAGCGCCGGGATCCATGTCTCTACCCTACAAATGACTGTATTTACAGTACGATGTTCATAAGCGATGGTTCTTAAGACTTCGCATGACATGTTGATTGCTAATAAGCTCGTGAGTATCTGCACGTCTGGTCTTTTTGGGACGGCATCTTCAAAATCCCAGCTGCCTTGCGCCCTCAGGGAACGGTCCTCAGGAAAGCAAAGCAATTAGCCGTGTTGTCGGAACGCTGTAAACAACCGGAGGAGTGCGCTATCGTTAGCAAAGTCAAGTCTCTATATTGTAATCTGATTCAGCGGCGATTCAGGAAATAAACATCTTTTTTGAACTAAAGCATTGTAGCAGGTTCAATTCCTGAAAATTACACCGTGTCCCACTTTCCTTCCGCTAGACTTTCTCACAGCCGAAACGCGGGATGGAGAAAAGCCTAACGCGGGCCCTTACGAACATTTTTTTTTTATACATGGAGCATTATTCTGAGTGAACAGATAATACTTTCTAAACTTCAGATAGAAACACGAGGAACATCTTTCCCTGAAAGGTTCATGAGTTCATCGTCACGGACATCCCGTGGGAGAAGGCAAGGTTGAGTGCGTCCGCTAACATGTGATGCGTAGGCTACAAGTTTGTTTATATTTTGGGAAAAATGAAATTCATTAGAATCTATCGCAGACATGTATAAAAAAAAAAATATATATATATATATATATATATATATATATATATATATATATATATATATATATATATATATATATATATATATATAATAATGTAAAACATAGGATTAATAAAGTCGTGTTTCCCTGGGCTTAGTAGTAAGTTTTTACATTCGATTTATCATCCTCTGATTGATATGTGACTAATTTGTTTACAGTCCTGGGCTAGGGCTAGCTTGCTAGCTAGCTAGTTTATGGATGCTGTGTCTATTAGCAGCTGCTCCAGGCAATCGAATTAAACAAACATGCTAGCTCGCTAAGTCTGAAAAATGTGGCTAGCTATTTACTGCTTACTTTTTCACTTGACCTTTTAATCCTGTGTGAACTGCGATAAACAAAATCGAAATCTGGAAATCTAATGGTTTATCATTTTTTTTTAATGATCACTAAGCAAAGGACTTCCTGTGGATGGTTTTTGTTCCTTTCTTCGACAGCTCTGACTAGCATGACTGAGAAGATAGCAAAGCACCTGCTCAGATGCTAACAGGGACGCTGACACTTCATTAAGTTAAATCAGTTGGATGATGGCAACAACAAAGGACAGGATGAAGTGGTTTAAGATATTCATCAGGCTCTGCACATGCCCTGATTGTTGCTAATGCTATCTCGATAGTTTATTGGTGCTCTGTTCATTAGCCACACGTGAAAAAAGTAGCTAGCTATAATGCTTAAGTTAATCTGGAATATTCAATTCAATACAAGTAAATTTTATTCGTATAGCGCTTTTTACAACGGACGTTGTCTCAAAGCAGCTTTACAGAAACATCTAAACACAGGATGGAGATTTTAAGCGTGTGAGTTTATCTCTATTGGGCGAGACGGTGGCGACGGCGGTGAGGAAAAACTCCCTGAGATGATATGAGGAGAAACCTTGAGAGGAACCGGACTCAGAAGGGAACCCGTCCTCATCTGGGTAACACCGGATAGTGTGAAAGTAAAAGAAAGTTCATATTAGTTCAATATAGTGTTAATAAACGGTTTGTATTTGCTGTCACGCGACCAGAACGCTACTATCCGTTACCCGATATGACGACACAGTCACTGCAACAAAAGTCTATTCCACATGACCGTGTAAAATTAAATCTAATCAATTTTTTTTAAACCCATTCCCTTGTGTTAAAATGGTCACAAAGCAAAAATCACAGAAAATTCTCCGCCACGCCACCAGAGGGCACCCTCGACATAACGTTTAACTCTTTCTCGTTGATCACACTCACGTCCTGTCCACACGCTATATAAAGCATATGGACAGACAGACAGACAGATGTGAATCCTTGCCATTTGTTGCTACAAGTTCTGAGCTTTGGATTTGGATTTTGAATTTCATATCATTTGGGAATTTGAACTCATTTTTCGTGGAATTGTTTAGTGTTTTGGGTTTATTTATTTCTCACCACTCTCACTCTCACCACTCTCTCTCTCTCTTTCTCTCTCTCTCGGGTCCGCTTTGTTACGCTTAATTTCCCTGACATATTCAACCACGACTAAGAAGATGGCAAGGCAACTGCTCAGATGAGAACAGAGGTCTTTGTACCTTTTGCAAAAAAAAAAAAAAAAAAAGCCATCACCATCAACCGAACCATGCTTTCTTTGGTAACAGTTAATTACAGTAATTCATCATAATTGCTGGCAAGCTACGTTAAAAGGCCGCTGTCGGAAATCGGCCGCCCACCCAACCCTGCGACAATGATGTCTCCAGGAAACGAAGTGCAAATTGTCTGCTCGCAGACACAACAGTTCGAGAAATTAATTGCGTTTTCACTTCATTAGGTTAAATCGGTCACATCCCGACGTAATGGCGACAACAAAAGATACGATGAAGTGATGAAAAACTTCATCGATGCTCTTCGAAACGGACGTTTTTGTGATAAGAACCGAACACAGATACCTTCTTTACACAACACAGACCCAGCCATATTTCATGGCAGACGACATTATGAATTCTGTGCTTCGCTTTATTGAGTTATTTATCACGACAACAACAAAAACACACTCCTCACTGTATTTTGGCTGACTCGCAGTTAACTTTCTATTTTAGTTTTTCCTTTTTTCAATATTCATTACATTAGGCCACGGACAATGAAATAAGATCGGCTGTCGAAAAACTCAACAACAACAACAACAAAAGATATTAAAGCAAGTAAAAAATATAGTGAATATATGCAAATACAATTAATATTTCTAAAAGACCATTAAGCCCATTTCTAGATATTTTTACTCATTTCAAGCTGAAATTTCTTGGCAGATTATATTACAGATTCCATCCATCCGTCCTCTATACCGCTTACTCCTTTTCAGGGTCACGGGGAACCTGGAGTCTATCCCAGGGAGCATCGGGCACGAGGCGGGGTACACCCTGGACAGGGTTCCAATCCATCGCAGGGCACACAATCACACACACACTCACACGCCCATTCATACACTACGGACACTTTGGACGCGCCAATCGGCCTACCGTGCGTGTCTTTGGACTGGGGGAGGAAACCGGAGAACCCGGAGGAAACCCCCGCAGCACGGGGAGAACACGCGAACTCCATGTCTAATCTCGGTTATGTTCATTCGACTGAGATATATATCACAGATTATGATTCTTATTATTTTTACGATTTTTACTATTATGGGTTATGATATTTTATCATCCTTTATGATTACTGAAGCATTTATTTATAGAAAGAAAGAAAAAAAACAAAGACATTTTAAGCTTGAAATGAGTCTCGAAAACGACTTCACTGTTTCATATTTGTTCCATTCGAGGCCAGAAGTTTACGTAAAGTTTACACGCACCTAGGCTAAAGACATTCAAAGTCTATTTCGCACAACTCCACACGTTGTCCTGTGTTAAATAGTCAATAGTGATTAATAGGTCACTCCAACACTTTGACTTTGTTGCCTTTAAACTGTTTTATTACGACTCTGGAGGTGCGTCCTGCTGGAAGACCCAGCTAGGACCAAGTTTGAACTTTCCTCCTGATGTCTGGAGGTGTTGCGCAAGTATGATGCTGCCACTCTAGTGCTTCACAGATAGCATGGTGTTCTGAGGATTTAAAAAAAAACATATCGCTGATCATTATTTCCAAACATAATCATCTGACCAGAGAACATGGTGAACACCTGCCAACTTCAGTCTGGCTTTTTTAATCCCAGTCTTGGAGTGAGGGTTTCTTCCTTGCACGACAGCCTTTCAGGCCATGGTGATGTAGATGTTTCTTACTGGTGTATATACTTTTGTTATATGTATAACCTTTGTTGTTATCTTGGGGTTCAGTTGAACCTTCCAGACCAAAATTTGTTCACGGAAGTTAACGTGGGCTTCCTTCCTGAATGATTCGGTGTCTGTGTACGCCCAGGATTTTTATATTTGCATACGATTGTTTGTATAGATGCTATAGTGGTATCTTCAGTTGTTTGTGAATTGTTCCCAAGGAGTAACTTGTGGAGGTCCAATTATTTTTGGTTTCCCAGAAGGCCTTGACTGAGTCGCTTGTGGGTTTTACCCTTGGTTTAAAGGACAATAAGGCACCGGCTCTAAAGGTAGGCCTTATTACAGCTACAGGTGCACTCCTACTTATGACAATTGGCCAATCAGAAGCTTCTAAAAGTTATTATATCAATTTCTGGACTGTTTAAAGAGACAGTCGAATTTTTTTTTTTGACCTACTGGAATCCTGCTCCAGTGAATTGAAGCGGAAATAAATCTGTCTCTAATCGAACATGTCTGGGGTTAAAGTGATGTTGGAAACGGATCTCTTTAGCCTAGGTGTATGTAAACTTTTGGCCTCAACTGTAGGTTATAATCTCATAATGAGAAAGATCAGAGAAATATCAGATATTTTCGCAGTGCAGCTCTGAGAAAGCACTATTCGTTCGTCACGGCTGAACTTCACGGCTCTTCAGGACGTCGTGAAGGAAATGTGTGAAGCTCATGAGCGATCTTTGCTGATAATATCACCGTATAATACCTGAAAATTTATGGCTCGGTGTCTTCTCCTGACGTCCTGACTGGGGTTTTTTTTTTTTTTTTGGTGAGAAGAGAAAGTGCTGCCTCTACAGATTGAGGATCCATTCTTCACCGGGTGTTGTGATTTTGATGCTAGCCAGCTGTTCCCCTCCTCTCGCTTCTCACTGCTCACCAGGCTTGTTTCAGCTCTGTAGCAGAAGGCAGGAGAAGCGGGGAGCAGGTGAGGCAGCAGGGATGGATCAGGGATAATGAGAGCTCAGGAGAGGTGGGAGTTTGCCAGCACTGAGCCGGGCCTGCTTCTCTCTCTGACCTTTTATTGTCAGGTGGTTTATTCGGAGCTCTTCGGCGTGAAAGACACACGGGTTGTACACAAACATGACACAGCAAACACAAGGTCTGATAAATATACAGAGCCTGGTGTGCAGGATTTCAAAATTTGGGCTGAGATTTAGAACTTCTGCTTTACTTTTCGGTTTTGTCTACACCTGGTCAAGACGTGACCGTGGATTGTACTTTCCTCCGGGCACTCCGGTTTCCTCCATCAGTCCAAAGACATGCATTGTAGGCTGATTGGCATTTCCAAATTGTCCATAATGTGTGAACGTGTGTGTGATTGTGCCCTGCGATGGGGTGGAACCCTGTCCAGGCTGTCCCCCACCTCATGCCCCAAGTTCCCTGGCATAGGCTCCAGGCTCTCCGCAACCCAGTGTAGCATAAGTGCTACAGAACACGGATGGATGGATGGATGGATGTACAGCCGTATCAATCCATACTTGCGGGTTGTGGGGGGTTATTTATTTATTTGTGCTGCCATAATTTGAGTCTACTTCTCCCTTTAAACAGATCAAAACAAAGCCCTTCTGGCTAATCACCTTGATCCTATAATTGTGTAAAACATTACTATTCGGATGGGCGTGGTCTCTTCCAGGATGACCCCGCCCTCATCCACATGGCACGAGAACTCAATGAATGGTTTAACGAGGGTAAAAATGGTGTAAATCATTCATCGAACCAGATCTCGACACTACGGGATATTTTGGAGTGAAGTCTCAGACAGAAGAACGTTGTCTAATCTCCACCAAGGTCTAGGTCACGTCATGTACCGTTTTATTATCTCCTTACCGAAATAACCAACATATCCTCTCTGATCACCAGCAGTTCACACACACTTTCCTTTCCTTTTTTTTTTACCCTGAGCACGCCGCCAGATTTCAGTTTCTTTTCGACGGAAAGCTGTCCACTGCTGAAAATGTTCCGCTCCCATATGTCTGATGTATGAGACGATAACGTATGACGTATCGAGTTCACCTTTCTGCGCAGAAACTTTACCACTGAAGTAATGATGAATTATAACAAGTTTTAGGGTTTGACATGGCAGATTAAAGGAAGAGTGAGTTACACTCTCTGGAAACTGAAAGTTCACGTGCAAATCCATCAGGCTCGGCACTTTCATTGAGGGACCGTACAGGAAGACATATGCAGAGGCAATGGATCATCAGTGAGACCTGTGTGTGTGTGAAAGTGTGTGTGTGTGTGTGTGTGTGTGTGTGTGTTATCTTAAAATAGAAGCCACAGAGTAATTAGCACTCGAGGCTCCTGGGAAAGTTTAACAGAAAGGTTTTCTTTTTTTCCTAAATTGCCTGAAGAGAGTAACTTTATTACTATTGATTTGGAGATCAGCTTCTCCCGCAGCTATTTGTTCAAACCGAGCTACCGTTCTTTTAGATTTTTTATTTATTTTTTTCTAGATAAGCTCCAAATGCAGCAAGATTTTTTTTTTTTTTTTTTTTTTTTTTTTAAAGAAATCATCATGGATGTGAGAAGATGTGCTCAGCGGTTTAGGTTTCATTTTTTTATCGCTCTCGGCTTGTGATTCTCTCAAGGTCAGGTCATGTAGACTCTAGGGTATAGAAAAGAAATTCTGCTTCTGTTGGTCATGAGGTCACGCCGGTGCTATGTTGCTCATTAGTACGTGAAAGGTCACGATGAATCCACAAAAGGCGTGTGGATAAACAAAGGTTAATTTGGGCGATGTTTCGGTCCTTGTAGTTCGACTTGTTCGACAGTTTCTTTAAAAAAAATTTAAAAATACGCAAAAAAAACAAAAAACAACAACATGTAGTGTTGAAAGAATGGCGTGGAAAGTTACTGCAGCGCTGCTGAGCTGAGGTGATATGGTGTTCGTTAGACGTTATCGTTTCCATAGTAACGGCTCGTTCAGAGGGACTCGTATGGCAAACAAGCCAAATAATCTAAAAATACACATTTTTTAATGTTTAACAAAGAAAAATGCATAGTCATTGATGTAGCAGGGGTTTCTTTCTGGAGATGTTTATTTAACATTTTATGGAAGGAGTCTCCAGTGTCAGTGATTTGAAATAAATAGATTGTCCATGAGTAAAAAATAAAAAATAAAAAAAAAAAAGATAAAACGTTATAAATGCAATAAAAAATGTTGTTTCCAAAGTTTTCGTAAACAAAAAAGGTTCAAATTTATTGAGGAAAAAAAAATAGCAATACATGTACAAAATTGAAAGTTCAGGAAAAAGAAGGTTATTTATTTATTTATTTACTTATTTATTTATTTGTCTATTCCATAAACGGAAGTGGAGTCTGGCACAATTGTTAAAATCTTTTATTTATTTATTTATTTATTTTTATTTTATTTTTATTTTTTTTAACTTGGCAAAGACATACTGGATACATGTTGCGCTGATAAAGATGAATAATCCAAAGG
Organism: Ictalurus punctatus; assembly: GCF_001660625.3. Taxonomy (NCBI): domain Eukaryota; kingdom Metazoa; phylum Chordata; class Actinopteri; order Siluriformes; family Ictaluridae; genus Ictalurus; species Ictalurus punctatus. The sequence goes on from NC_030433.2 coordinate 22,357,780, forward strand.
GCAACATAAACCAGGATAATGGTTTATATTTAAATAAAGCGATGCTCTCAAGTCATTTGGAGGTGATTTACATCTCAGACTTCCCTTCACTTCCAAGCCCATAAGTGTGGACACTATGCACGCACAATAAACGTAACAATAAACGGTCAAAAAGCACAGTCTGTCATTCAGTAGTAAATTTTTAAAAATGTCAACGTCGACAAATTGTCATCGTTTAAGAGGAATAACACACTTCAGACCTCGCTGTTACAGGAAAACACCCCATAGTCGTTCATTCACAGTGGATTTCTTTTCAAGTTGTGCCATATTTCAAATCTTTACTTAAGTTACATTTACGATGTTAAGTATTCCGTAACCTTGGAAAATAAAATGGCTGCCGTCTGTACTTTTAAAACGGCCACGTCCGTGAACTACTGCCAGTAACTCGTTCGTATCCACAGCGTCGCTTTCAGGACCATTAGCGTAACGCAAATCGAACTACGTTTGTTCAAACCGTGTATTTTATTTGAACTCCACGGACGATAGAATCGTGTACGATTCTTGACGTAAAAAAATAAATAAATAAACTTTAAAAAATCACGAATTAGAAACGGCTCAGATTTATTTTTTAAAATGGAAAATGCCAAATGTTTAACGTCACCGAGCCATGTTTTGGGCTCCGAAAATATCCGAACTTGTCGATTAGCGAGTTAATAAAATGAATTAAATTGAATTTCGGTTAAAAAAAAAAAAAAAAAAAAAGTTGGTCTGCTTACCAACCGCAGTTCTAGAATAATAATATTTACGAAACAGAGTTACAAAACAGGGCTTACCTAATGACAAATCAGCACCGTAAGCTTTAAATAATCGGATCATAAAGTTGAATTTTATTACGAAGTTACTGTTTAACTTTTCCTCTGCTACTTTTGAGGTTTTCAGATAGAACAAGTTGTAATATCCCTTTTAAATGTAATTGCCTATTTCCTCCTTAATAAGGAGCTGAAGGGACTATTGTCACCCGTGTACTTTCCAATTGGTACTGATTTGTACGCCGTTTAAAGGGTTTAGAGAGTAGAAGCAAAGTAATGAGTCGTGTGATTACTTTTTCCAGGAAGTAATGAGTAAGGTGATCACATTGCCGTTTGAGCCAAGTCATTTATTAATTTCTAATGAATTATTTTTCTTTCAGGAACTCTCCTAACACTGCATTGCAATTAATCAGACTTCCCTGTATCTCTCTTCCTTTAATCTTCTTACGTCAGTCGGTCGGCGCGTTGGAAGTCGGGCGGCTGTCCGGACTATAGGCTTTTTCCCTGCTTGGGGACGGTGGTGGCTTGGCGGTCGAGGCTCTGGGTTACTGATCGGAAGGTCGGGGGTTCGAACCCCAGCACTGCCAAGCTGCCACTGTTGGGCCGTTGAGCAAGGCCCTTAACCCTCTTTGCTCCAGGGGGCGCTGTATCATGGCTGACCCTGCGCTCTGACCCCAACTTCCTAACATGCTGGGGTATGCGACGGAAGAAACAAATTTCACTCTGCTGTAATGTATACATGATTAATAAAGACTCATTGTGTGCTTCCAGGCGGTTGATATCGGTTGATAACCCGCAAATGCGCGAACCGTTCCAGATCCGTATGTCAATCGGCTCTGGTCTTGCCATATGACGTATTTTCGAGTAACCCATGTTACTCCTATGTAACGCTCCTATGCAAAATACTACGTAAAAAGTTGTCAGGTCTGTTGATAGAATAGAATATAATCGTAGTAAACGTCGTGGGAGTGTAATAGCATGTAGAGCCGATTAAATCGTTATCTCGCGGTACGTTTCTCTTCTTAGTGAGATCTCATCTCGTGACTCGTATTTTCCTCTTTTCTTTTTATAACCGATACCCATCGCACTTCTGTAGTTTGGGTAAGTGCCAGACATCATGTCAGCTCACGTACCGGAGCTCACGGCTTTATGAACGCTGTCCCCGGCTTCCTTTCAGCTGGCGGGTCGGTGCGGTCTGCCGAGCCCACGATGAGGGATGGGCCCTTGTCAAACTCACACTTCTGTTCCACCTTGATCTGCTCTTGACCTGACTGAGCAAGTGTGTGTGTGTGTAAGAGAGATTTGTCATACATTTATCAGAACAAAAGAGCAAAATATTCCATCCGTGCACTAATACATTACTATAAATCTAATATAGGCTAAACCGTGCCGTATCGGAGCGCAGCTGCTCCACTGGTATACTCGACTCGCTTTTTTCTTTTTTTTTGCTTTTGTTTTTTTTGTTTACGTTTTTACATTCGCATCCACTTTCACATAACCGAATAACACCGTGAACTAAACTCCAGCTCCGAAGAAACAATGCCGTCCTCATTTTTCCTATTATCCGTCGTCTCGTTTTCGTTTTGTTGCCTCTTTGCACATCAGTGAACACGCTGAATAACAGTTTGGCAAATATTTGCACCGGCTAATGTCTTCCTGCTTTCGTCTGATAAATAATGCAGGGTATTTACATGCTTAGAAGGCAATTAGTTTGCCTTAGAAGCCTGCGAAGCCATCCTGAAGGATCGGGGGGGGAGGGGGGTGGTAACGGGGCAGTATTAATTATTCCTTTCTAAATTGCGTTTGTATTCCCGACTACTAAAAGGCAGAATTGTTCCCTGTGAAAGGATTGAGATGGAAAAATAAACTCTGACGGAAGTCTTAAGTCTGAATAAAAGTGTCAGGAGTGTGTGAGTGGGAGTGTCTGGTGATGAACCTGAAGAGAGACCGAGCTGTCAGAGGGGATGTGAATCACAGCGAATTAGTTTCTCTATAGTCTCATTACATTGTCAGCTCACTCTCGCTGTGACGCCGAGGCAGGCTCCGGAGACGCGGCGTTGCACAGTGGGAAACACCGGGGAAATGTCTGTGTGATTTGGCAGGGGTAGAGAGGACGATAATAACCTTTACGGCGGGGTAACTATCCATAGGCACCAGTTCATATGGCAGTTTGTGTCAATTTCTATTTTAATAGGAGCATCACATCTCCAGGGTTCGATCCTGAGCTCATTTCATGTTCTCTGTGTGGGTTTCTTCTCGGTTCTCAGTTTTCCAAAAACATGTAGTGGGTGGATTAACTACCCTAAATTACCCCTAGGTGTGAATGAGTGCGTGTAGTTCGACAAGCTTGCGCCCCGAGCCTTCGAGCCGTCTCCAAGACGAGCGAACGATTGTCCGTACGTGTATACGGCGGTGTCCGTACGGCTACGTGACCCTTAACGACGACTGACGTAAACCTACGTAGACGTTTATGAAGAATGATTTCAGCAGGCAGCTTTCGTCCATTTCAGCATCGAGTCGAAATAACACAATGTTTTCCAGTCTGAGTTACGTTAAATACGGTACTGATTTCGTAGCTGCGAGGGCTTTTTCTTACATCGGTATGATGTAAAAGTCATAAGGTGACACGTCAGACATCTCAATGAAACTCCTGCGGATTTACGGGTGGAGAAAATATGCAAAACTTATAATATCTCATGATACTTTATCGCAGCGGGTTGTTTTGGGGTTGTTGTTGTTGTTGTTTTTTTTTGCCAAATATTAAAAATATATTTCGCGAGGAAAAAATATACAATAGAAAAGAAATGCAGAGAGGGAGGGGTTGGCTCAGACGTGTTTGCTTTCTAAAAAAAAAAAAAAAAAAAAAGTTCACGTCTGATTCGTTTCTTTCTTCCTGAACATTCACCCATTAAATCCATTTAGTAAATTCCGTTTTCTGAAACGATCCTGTTGCTCCTTCTCGTTTCCGTTAACATCCAGCTTTGCCCCAGTGCTCAGATTTGCACTGATCAGTGGCGTGGTGAAATTCCTCCTATTCATTTTACATGCAGAGTTCCTCCATGCAGATATTTCGGCGGTGTTGTGTCTTAAGAATTTGGCTTCGTGCTCCTCGACCATTTTCTTCTCCCATTTTAATTGCAAAGTTCTGTTTCCCATTAATATTTATCACACAGACTTGTCGTGAGTATTCGTTTAAAAAAAAAATCTTACAAGCACAAATCAGAGAGGCGTAGTATTTAAAGGAAAATGATCTGTCGCTCTTAAAACCTTCGCGGTGTCATGTTACGTGTACCTGGAACGTGCCAAGTGGAGGAGATGTTACATACACTGTTCAGGTATGACGTTAAAACCACCCGCGTAATATCGTGTAGGTCCGCCAAAAGAGCGCTGAACTGAGGCACGGACTCCACGAGACCTCTGAAGGTGTGCTGTCTGATCTGGCACCGAGACGTTAGCAGCAGATCCTGTAAGATGTGACGTGGGGCTTTCATGGATCAGACTTGTTTGTTCAGGACATCCAACAGACGCTCGATCGGATTTAGATCTGGGAAATTTAGAGGCCGGGGAATTCAACACCTTCAACTCTTTGTCATGTTCCTCGAACCGTTCCTGAACGATTTTTGCAGTGTGTCAGGACGCCAGTGTCGTTAGGGAATACCGTTACCATGAAGATGTCTACTTGGTCGGCGATAATGCTTAGGTAGGTGGTACGTGTCGAAGTAACATCCACACGAACGCCCAGCGGAACATTACCCAGAGCATCACGCTGCCTCCGGCTCGCCTTCTTCCCATAGTGCATCCCGGTGCCTGAAAAGAAAGACGTGTATGTCCTTCGACGCCTGGTTATACTTTGCAGTGATGATGGGACGATCACGCCCCTACGTTTGGATTTGGTTTGGAGAAACCTTCTTTTATTCCTTTACACGACCTCTATATATACTTCTTGTCCCGGATCCTAAAAGAGTTCCCTGAAAGCAATAAGCAGAAAATCCCCACATGCACTGTGTAGTTAGTCTCTTAATGTAAGGGTCACAGGCAAAAATAGACATGGATTCCTAATGAGTGACACTGATTATTCTCCCGCACATTATAACATTCCCTCCAGTATAAATTGTCATTGAGTCAAGAGCAAACTGTCCACCAGGTCTAATGTATTATTCAGAGTGTGTGTGTGTGTGAGTGTGTGTGTGTGTATGCGATACCTGTCTAATATGTGTTTTTATATCTTGGCGGAGACTATACAATTGCAATCAAAAGTATTCGACCCCCATTGAAAATCGGGTTTATTGTCCAAACATACAGACTTTCAGCTGTTTAGCGTCGAACAAATCGAACAAAAGCGATCGAGATAGTCCTTCAAGTGGTTTCCCCAAATTCAACTGAAAATGATTTCTCCAGTCTCAAAATTGTTCAACCCCTTCACGGCGAGCATCTTTAGTACTTCGTAGAGCACGATTTTGCTGTATATTTACCGGGAGTCTAGAGAGCAGGCTTTGCAGTGGACTCTTTGTGGGAGGGGCATGCACTCTCTCTCCTGTCAGTCAAAGCAACACTAGCCAATCGTGGTCATCCGTGAGCTCGTGTATGCGGAAGAGGGCGGATCGCGCTTTCCTCCGAGCGCGACACGGTTCGAAAAGATGACGCTGGATGGCTTCGAGTGTCTCAGAGGGAGCGCTGGGTGGAAATTGGGAGGTGATCAAACGGAGGGAGGAATTCGAATAAACAAATACGAATAAAACCAATGCTACTAAAACTTTCGTAAAACGGACAGAGATTTCGTTCGGTTTGATTTACCGAAACATTCATGCACAACTTGTGTGAGACCCTATAATAGTAAGATAAACGTGTCTGTGTGTGTGTGTGTGTGCTCCAAAGTGAAAATATCCTTCCTTCTCATGTGGCGAAACACAAAGCAAATCAATGTCGGATACTACCGGGACCGTATCTCCCCTTCAGCCAGTCTGAACATCATCATTAAACCTGAGACCTGCTATCTCACACACCTCTGAGGCATGTGTGGGCCCGAACCAATTAGAGTGCCCTCTTTATCTGAAATGACCAATATATCAGTCTGCCTGTGTACTTTGAATTGGCTGTGCAGCCAAACCTATAAAGCATGAGGAAGGACACGGGGGAGCTAATGATTAATACAGAGCCATAACGACGCTGGATATATGAATAGGTCACTGATATATATTTATATAATGTATATATACAGTATATATTGAGTACTTTTATTATATCACATGCAATTTTAGAGGAAAATTGAAGTGCCGTCAGAGACCTGTCTTTCTTCATAATACATTATGAGAAAAAAAATTTATAAAAACGTTCAAACGGAAAGACGCGATCAAGTTAATTTTATCAGAATCACACCCTGCTCCTGACAACGCCACGGTACAAATAGAGGTTAATTAAACCTGCTGTGTATTTCGGTTTTCAGTGCAATTAAAATGAATCAAAAAATGTAAACTCCGCCCATATAATTAACCCCCCCCCCCCCCCCCCCCCCCACCCACCCCCAGAACTCATCTGTACGTTGTTGGGATGAAAAATGAAAGCGACAGGCTCTCTCGCCCTCGGTACTCAGTATTCGGTAGATAATCTCTCGATTAAAAAATCCGGGCGGGATTTTAACGACGGGCCTATTTTTAGCGCATGATGAAGATATAAATAAAACGAGAAATCTAAAGTCTGCGGTAAGAAAAAAAAATATATATATATATATATATATGTGTGGAAAAGTTCTCAAAAAAAAACTGAAATAAACGTTGTCCTGAAAGTGCTCCGGCTACGTGTTGGGACCGGTGTACAATATTAGCAGTAAGCTCGGCGCTATGGAAACAGTCCCGACGTCTGACTTCAGAATCTAATCTCCTCGTCGATCATTACGTCTCGCTGCTTGACGCCCTAGTCCGATCGGCGGTTTCCTTCAGAGAAAACCCCGGATACTTCATTTCATTCTCCGCAACTGGGCTCGTTCGAGTTTAAAATTTGCTACTAATTAAAGCCACGTTCCATATTAGATTCTTCCCGAGAACATTTAACTTTAATTGTCTTACGCAATTACCCGTGACTTCATGGAGAGCGGAGTACTATTCTTTAATTGTCTTGTTTTCTCTGGAGAAACAAGTCGAGAATTATGCCCTATATAATTACAAGAGCAGCGAATATCTTACAAAAACCTTAAAGACACTCTTTCAGGAACGCCTAGGGTGAGGTTAATGAATCACCGTCACAGGCTTGTCTTCGTTTCTCTGGGATTAGAAGAAGATTCCCTATTGTGCGGGTTCCATACCCTGCAGATTCTTCCTCCGGTTATCATTCCGGCGCCAGATCAGTGATAAAATGTGGTGTGCGATTTCATCCCCTTTCCCTTTTAAAGTGCAGACTGTAGAAGAAGAGGGAAAATGAAAAGGAGAGGACGGCCAAAGAATGAATCCTCACAATACCGGATGATCACATTAGCATTCAGGGTCCATATGTACCTCGAAAGATATCACTTTCGGCAAGTTCTAAGTTTCAGAGGGAAACTTGTGTGAGAGGCAGGACCTAACATGGCCGCCGTGCATCACTCCAAGGTTGTTTATGGCTCTTGTATAAGTTTTGTCAGTGTGAATAATGTGGCACTGTCTTCACATCTCTTGAAAGTTTGGCATTAATGAAAGCTCCGGCTCTGGCTCCGGCTCCTGACAGTAGTCGCTACAAACGGCTCACGGATAAAGGCAGTGACGCTCAAAGCCAATTCTCTTTTGGGTTTTTTTTTTTTTTTCCTTCCTCGATACGCATACGACTTTGAACAAACACACAAGCACGGCGGAGCATGCTAGCACATCAAGGACGGCATGTCTCCTGTGCTTTCAGAGAGGATGTGAACAATTATTGACCATCCTTGTACATACTGTACATACTGTAAATTATTTACATATTTGTGTTTGGGTTGTTGTTGTTTTGTTTTTTTTTTACTTTAACGATCACCGATCAGAAAAAAGTCGGTACAATTATTTACAGTTATTATTACTACACGTTTTCACGTACAACGAGGGGGAAATAAGCGTACGCGTACGGACGCTTTTGTTTCCGTTATTTAATGTACTTCCGGTGCGTACGTAACGTATATCCACTTTTACACGCATGATGTCGTTTTTTTTTTTAGCTGTAAAACAAACGATGCGTTCATGAGCATAAAGAGAGATATAGGTTTAAACTGGCGAAATGGGGTGACAAGGAAAAGTATTCGGAGATTACGAGGCATCGCAAAAATCTCCACACACAGAGGGAAGGAACTCGTTAACCAAATTTTTCATACTTAGATTTTATATATATATATATATATATATATATATATATATATTGACAAAAGAAGAATGTATTGAAATCATTCTCATGGCCGGATCGGGAAACTGTGGCGAGCTCGCGATGGACGTTCATGGCGAACACTCTGGCCTACAGTGCCCTCCGAAACTATTGGAACGGCGAGGCGGATTCTTTATTTTTTTGCTGTTGACCGAAGACATTTGGGTTTGAGTTCAGAAGAGTAATATGAGAAGACAGTTTCCTGGTATTTATACGTACAGTAGACGTGTTGAGGTGGAAAGTTCTATACAGTTCATTCTAATAATCTTAAGTAATGAATAATTCGATGTGTAAAAATCGCAGATTTGTTTTTGTCATATTTACTGAGTCACTTTTTCCTTTTTATTTTTTTATTTTTAATGAATGTACTATATGAACAAAACCTTAAATCCTTAGTTACTGTACACTAGCTTGATCTGTCGTGCCACCCCACTAGGATCCCCACTAGTTAAATACACCTCCTGACAACGCTGAAAAATTCCTCCCTGGCTGTTCTAAGGCACACCACTGTGATGTATTTTTCCAGTGGCACCCCTCCCAGAGTGCCTTGTCTTATTTGCTTACGGCTGCTGCCAGCGTGACGCTCCGGTAATAAAGGGACAATGTTACGCGTCTTTTTAATCCCACCTTGTTCCCTTTCCTCTGCCAGTCAAATTAATCAGCTTGAAACGCTGTCATCCCTGGAGAGTCCGTCACTGGTGGGTGAGGAAAGCCGACAGAGCCATTCCACCCAGGGCCAGTCTAGTCTGTCATTATTCCCAGAATCCCCAGCTGTGGCCGATAGCACCGTCTGCCAGGTTGAGTCACCTGTCCAAATAGCGCTGTGACTCGGCAGCTTCGACGCGAAGAGAACAGATACAGGAATACATCTACGCCAACAAGACAAGGTCTGTGGACACACTCACCCGGTTGAGAGATGAGGACTAGAAATTAAACATTCGTTTATCTCGTCTCCAAAATGTGTCTCAGTCCTAAACTCTGATCCTCGATATATGAACACCTGCGACCGCATCGCAACACTGATCACGAATAAACGCTTTTAAACCAATAAAACTATCAACCCATTCTTCTGCCCATACTTTAATCTTCATCAGTTACGTTTCTAAGCAACCGAATCTTACCGCCATCCGTCTAGATTGTCAATATTATTAATAATAATTCAGTAAAACGTAATAATAAATACGTTTTTTTTGTTGTTGTTGTTGTTTGTAAATTGAACACCAGATTTTATCGTATTGTTTTTTTGGTCAGCGGTTTATCACCATAAGCTGTCGTGTCAGGGTGCGGGTTACAGAGGGCTTGAACAAAAATACCACAGTTTCGTATAAATAAATAAATAAATAAATAAGTTTAAATAGGAAAAATATTATGAGTATATAAGTATATGACATTTTATGGTAACTTGGAGAAAAAAGCTGTGCGTATGTAAACTTATCTTCACTAAAATGGATGAATCCTGTATACACACACACACACACACACACACACACACACAACAGTTGTAACCCTCCTATTATGTTGGGAAAAAGTTACATCCATTATGTTATGGTTCAAAATGACTTAAACAGTTTAAATACACACAAAAACATCACAGAACCGGTTTATTACGGCTCGTCCGAGACAGACCATAAGGAGAAATACCTGCATATAAGTTCATGACCTTAAATGAGGAAAGTCGAAAAAATTTGAATGGGAAAAAGAGAGATTAAGTAGAATTTCAGACATCGCAAATGTGATAAATGGGTCAAATCGACCCGTGACGTAACAGCAGGGTTAACCTTAGACCTGTGATTTTGTCGGAGGACTATACTGAAAATGTACTGTGTTTATCTTCTACTATGCGGTATTCCTCTTTCTGTACTTGGCAAGGGTCTGGAAAAGCAGAGGAGAACTGACCGATTTTGTGGAATCATATGGGCTCACGCGGGTCACCTTAAGAATTCTTCAAGAACTTGAGGTTTTGAAGTAACGTTGCGTAATCAACATTTACAGTCAAGGATCTAAACATCAGGTTTCCACATGATACGCACGTAACGATATGATGATCTGATATTCGCCGACTACTGAATCTACTACGATACGATTCCGTAACCTCTAATCTGTACCAGAGTTTCCGCTTAGACATTCCGGTCCCGGCTAACGTGTCCGGAAAAAAAATCCGTACCCGTGGTCTCATCTCCGTGTTTATTTTGAACCGTGACGTTTTGGACTGTGCATAGGACGTGCGATATGATAAGAACAAAACCATCGAGTCAAATGAACGATAAAAGTTTATTTATTATTTATTACATGTTCTCTGCCTGATAAAACGAACTACAACACTGCACAGCAAAAACGTCAAACTGCCGTTTGCCACGTCTGTTTAAGATGACAAAGAAACGTTCAAATAACGAAAATCGTATCGGCAGCGAACACGTTGCAGGAGAAACACGCGGAAAAAAAGCTCGTCGGGGTGTGCGACTGCGAAAGTACCCTGTCTAACGTATGTCTGCTCCGTGTTTGTATTTTTTACCGGACGTTATATCCCCCAACTTTTGATTTTATCGCAGTCAGAAAAGGATATTTACCGGATAACAGGCTCTACGATTGATACGGTACGTGACCCACTTTGTTCAGACTCTGAAGGCCTACTGTTAATTAATGTGATGAGGATAGCACACACAACCTTTCTGTATGCTTCTCGGCTTAATAAGGTTCTACCTGGCACTTATTCTGTCTTTAAGAAATCTTATTAAGCGTATGTAAAACGTTTACGGCATACCGATTGGCCGCAGCTGCCTGTGTTGCATATTTATTCCGTATTTCTGTACACAGAGAGCAATTTAAAGAACAGGACGACTGTTTGTTTCTTGACGGGTTATTATACCGCTACTATAATTTGTGGAATGGTGTTTTTTTTCGTTTGTTTGTTTGCTCGTTTAGGGAAGGTGAATAGATTCTCCAAATTATTTTAATTATCATGTTGGGTAATGTTTATACTACTGTTTTTTTTCCTCGTTGAATTTTGATAATACTTCGGGAGCTGACTGTGCATGTTGTATAAATGGAATAGAAGTCAATTAGAAGCAGATTTTTCATGTTATGGATGCCCTGATAAACATTTTTTTTTTAAAGTACAAACTCAGGACAAACAGACCCTTGAGTTCCCCTGACCCCTTGAGGTGACTGAAGAGGAAGTGACTAAGCTGTGATTGTGAGTGCCTCCATGATCACCCTGCAGGATTTACACCCTGGCAATCTCAAAATCCAAGGTTGTCATCTGCTGGGGTGTTTTCTCCCCCCCCTTGTTTATTTTCCCGAGTGATCGCTGCAAAGCTGCTGTTTGAGTGTGATTAATTGAATCTCGGTCACCCCCAAACCCTCTGTATTTATGCATATCTCTGCAGAGGTCACAGACTGAGCAAGAAATCATCTTTACAGCCTCTTCTAGTCTGCGGTTGTCATTATATCTTTGAGTGAGTCCGCCATGTTGGGACACATTCAGGTCCTCATGAGCGAGGGGTGTACAAATCCGGCAGTATGACCATGAACTCCCTGGCTGTGCACAGAAAACAGAAACACTGGGTATGACAATCAGCCATTTTAATATTATATTAAATCAGGCTATTGAGTCTGCCGCAGCCATGCAGCTTGCGACTATAGATTTAGGTGATGAAGAAAGACATTAATAATGACGAAGCCTGAAGCAAAATGAATTCAGGACACTATCACACTTGACTTATGTTGTAAGCTACTCTCTAGTGAATTTTTAGAGTAACTCACAAACTGTGCAGTATATCTTACAATACAATAGAAATGGTATTGTACATCATAGACAAACTGTCTGCACTCACGCGTTGCCTTTGTTTGCGGAAATTTATCAGATTTGATACAAGCTTTAAACCAAGCACTTGCTTGCAGGTGATTATTTTTGAATTAATCAAATTTACCATACAAATGCAACCCTGACAACCCTGTCATTAACCGTCCTGTCCGCTGCTCCTCCTCCACTGAAAAAAAATGTACATAAAGTGAGCATGGGGCAGCGTGATTCCCGCCCCAATGGGCCTCTAGGTATTATCGCTTGTCGCAGTTCCCATTTTTGACCACTAGGTGCAATAATAACTCCATGGAACTCAATGGGACACATCTAGAAAGGCGGGAGAATCGACAGAACATCAGGTTATATCTGTCAAGTAGCAACGTTACTTTTTTTTTTTATCTTTGGTCATTAGTATTTCGATGGAGTTTAAAATGCATGGAGTTACAAGAACTGTAATTATTTAATAGATGTTAAACTAACCCATATGAGGAAGGAAATGAGGAGAAATGGTTCCTGTTTAGTGAACAGATCTTTTATGTACATGCATGTCCATGTGTTAGCCGCCTTTATTCTTATCAAGTGTAAGTAAATCTAAGAATGTAGTATGTGTGATAGGTGGGTGAGGAACATTTGACTATAGAGCATTTAATGCTTTTATGTAATTAACGTTTTTGTTTTGTTTACGATTATATTATAACTGAGAAAGCCTCAGTTTCCACAACTTCCCCAAGCGGACGCACTGCTTACAAACTAGCGTCTTGACTGTCTTCAGTGACCGTCCACCACAGTCCATTTAAACAGAGTTAAGCAATCTGATCGCTTCTTATTTATTCCTCCCGAAGCCTCCCTGTGCTCTCGGTGGAATAATATCTGCTTGGTTATGACAAGAGAAACAATCTTGTGTCACTGAGCTCTGAGAGACTCTTTTGTTTTCACTTCAAACAGATGAGCAGCTAAAATTACGGCATTTCATCTTGCCTGAGCTCGCAGCCTCTGATGAATACCTAAGTGGTGTCTGGGGCTTTATGACCGCCACAGATCCGGATGGCCTTCGCTACACTGGCGAGTGGAATGGAGGTACGTGGAGTCCTCCTGTACAGAAAACTGAGGCCTTGCTTATTTTTCTGTTTATTTCGGATTTCGTTTGTGCCGGATTACGCCCGGAACATGAACATTTAAAGCAACGACGATTCTTTCTGTGTCACCTCCCTTCTCAAAATCGGAAACAATTTTCATTTTGCTGAAACAATCGGCTCATGAAGCAGTAATCGTAGTAATCGTATGCGTGTTATCAGTCAAACTAGATCAAGGGTATGACAAGCAAAAGGCAGCTGACTTTGTTGTCATTTCTTAAAGAAGTAAGACATGCATGGTACGCTAATTGGCATGTCCAAAGTGTCCGTAGTGTATGAATGTATGTGATGGATTGGCACCCTGTCCAGAGTGTACCACGCCTTGTGAACCCATGCTCCCTGGGATAGGCTCCAGGTTCCCAAATACCCTGAAGGATAAGCGGTATAGAAAATGGATGGATGGATGGATGACTATGTCCACTAGTGGGCAGCGTCGCATGTACGAAGCCAACAGAAAGGTTAAAAAGAGAAGAATACAGTTTCACTGTAGGAGTAATTAAAAAAGAGGACAGCCTGGAAAAGTGCCGGGGACAAATTTGATGATGGTGCAAAAAAAAAAAAAAGAAAAGAAAGAAAGCTCAGTTATAAAACAAAAGCATTTCTGAAGCGTTTGCACTCGTCTGTATCAAGAGGTTTCATGTACGGAAGCACTTCAATTTAACTAGTATTTAAATCTTGTATTTCAAATTGAATTGCTGTGGTTTACATCATCTGTTATTGCATCTTTCCTGGGACTCTGTTCGAAGAAAGAAGAAAGAAGAAAGTAAAGTCCACGATGCTGCAGGATTAAATCTTACATTAATATGATAGCTACACCTCCCACAAAGCCTCACACTTTATATTCGACTTTCTGCCACAATGTCATGATTGTAGGTTTCTGTAAATAAATCTATTGTTCAATCATAGATGTCTAGCGTTTTATCGTAGAGCAGACATTTTTATTACAGACAAAACTCTAACGGAAATCGAACAGCATGAGTAGAGCTGATATTTCTAGAAACTGTTTTTCATCAGATTTTGTCACTATGACATCTCACTCAGACCAAATATATTACTTTATACGCAAAATAAACAGTTTGAGATACCAATTATACTAACCAATTCTAGATACTAGCTAACTCTAGATGCTAGTTAACACTATCTATACTTTATGAATTTGGATGAGAGGAAAAACATTTTAATAAACAATAAAATAAAAACAGCTGAACAGGATACTCGATACTAGCAAACTCTAGATACCGGCTAGGTCTAAAAACTAGCTAACTCTAGATACTGCTAGCACTAAAAACTAGCAAACTCTAGATACTAACTAGTTCTAAGAACTAGCAAACTCTATATACTAGCTTGCTCAAAAAACTAGCCAGCTCTAGATACTAGCAAACTTTAGACACTAGGTACAGTAGCTCTAGATACTAATTATTGATACTAGCTAACTCTAGATACTAGCTCATTCTAAATACTAGCTAACTCTAGATGCTAGCTAACACGATCTATACTTTATGAACTTGGATGAGAGGGAAAACATTTTAATTAGCAATAAAATAAAAACAACTGAACAGGATACTCGATACTAGCAAACTCTAGATACTTCTAGGTCTAAAAACTAGCTAACTCTACATACTGCTAGCACTAAAAACTAGCTAACCCTAGATACTAACTAGCTCTAAGAACTAGCCAACTCTAGATACTAGCATACTTTAGAGACTAGCTACAGTAGCTCTAGGTACTAATTATTCATACTAGCTAAATCTAGGTATTAGCTAACGCTAGCTGATAGTTGTTTATATGCAAAATAAACAGAATTCTAGATGCTAGCCAGCTAGCAAATTAGCCAATAACCTTTTCCATTTCTATTAAATCAACAAACAGAAGCAACAACTTGACAAGAACTCCTCTTCTCCTTTTTCTTTTTTTTTGTTGCCTTTTTCTAGTCAAGCTTCTATTCCTTCTGCATCATCTGTGACTGCCTGACACATAAACCTTTTTTATTTTTTATTTTTTTATTTATTTATTTTTTTTTCAAAATGATGTTATAGTCTGCTTTTATAGCATATCTCTTTTAAAAATCAAAGATATTTGGTTGGTCATTTCGGGATCAAAACCAAATATCAACCTTCTTGTAGGTGTCACTTCCCTGATGATTTTTCATTTAAATATATATATATATATATATATATATATATATATATATATATATATATATATATATATATATATATATATATATTGCAGATAGTCATAAATTATGGTCATAAATATGGCGGCTATGAGAAAAAGGTCACGTGACTGAAACAGGTCACTAGCAAGGTCAGTACATCACGTCACAAATACGCAAATAAACGCGTTCGTTCTGTCTGTAGTTTTCCAGGAGTGGAAAGGAAATGGCTTCCTGTGAAGAATGTCCTAGCTGAACCACCACCAGCCCATCAATTCACTTCCACTTCAACTCTGTTGGAGTGTTCTGGGGGGGGGGGATCCTGACAACAAAAAAAAACCACCTAAACAATGCAGTTTGTTAAAATAATGAAATGCTAGGCAGAAGAGAGGTGTGTGTGTGTGTGTGTGTGTGTGTGTGTGTGTGTGTGTGTGTGTGTGTGTGTCTCTAAATGAGCAGTTTTTAAATTAAATTTATGCTTGACGTTTGGATGGAGGCACCTTTGTTTTGACGAGGGACTGTTTTGCTCATGGAGATCATGCCCGTCATTGCCAGGGGCAAGTGTGGCATCCGTATATATCAATGGAAAGTCTTTGCCGCCGGCAATAAAACGTTGGCTCTCTTTAAGATTAGGACGAACCGAGTGCAAAAATCTTTAAAGAAAGGTCTTGACAAAACTTTTACTTAACCTCTTCATCACCAAAAGGGGAAAAACTCGTGCAGAAATATTTCCTGCACATACCTGCTCAGCATGCGAGTGGCTGGACTCATTAGGACACCGTCATGCGTACGGTCGACCGAGTGGTTTCAGCAGCCGTGAGGTCCACCACGGTCTCTGGATTAACATGGCCAAAAGGTGTAATGGAAGCTTATGCAATAATTTAATGTTTATGAAGGCATTTGAATGCATGGGAATCATTTTCCTAGGGTGAATGTGACAAGAGGCAGACGGAGACAAGGCTTCGGATGAAATATATCTGAAATAAATGCAGGGTGTTAAAACAAATCATCCTGTGAGATCACTGAGGCTTAAAGTGGATAACTGTGCACATAATATACTGCATAACACTACATTACCATTAGGATTTAGTGTTTAGTTGTTTTTTTGTTGTTGTTTTTTTAATACCCTGGATGCAACTGTTTTTAGAAACGCTGTAAATTCTTTCACATATAGACCGGGATATTTGGCCAGCAGGAAGTGTTGGCACTTCACTGATAAATTAGAATTAGAAGCATGAGGAGTGTCTCTAAAGGACTGCAGTGAATTGATGAGTTGAATCCTGAGCTCCAGGTTAGTGTCTGGACAGAGTTTGCCACCACGTTTTCCACGTGGGTTTCATCCAGCTGTTCTGAATTCTTCCCAGTAATGCCATTAAGTGGCCCTAGGTGTGAATGAGTGTGTCGGAGTGTTGTTCCCTGTGATTCACAGCCATCCTGTACTGGTCGTATTACCGCCATTGCGCACGGTATATACTCACTGAAGATAAAATTAGCGAAAATGATTTCGATAATATCGTATTGTTCAAGCTCAAACAAGCAGACCTTGACACCAATGGCGTCGACGTGGACGGCTCTGCCACCAACAAGATCATCCGTTCTTGTGACTGATGTGTATGCCTGAAATACCCTTAAAATATACTTCTGACAGGAAGGTAGCTATTGAAGAAAAACAATTTCAGACATTTGGCCTTGCTGTGATGTGATTGATCCCTGACTGGATCAATTTCCAAATGTAATCAGCTCATCTGCTGGTTACAACGATAATTCCATATAAATCCTGCAAACATTGAACTTAATCGTTCAGTGTTTGCGGGAATCTAGGACGGACAGACTGATGGACGGATGGACAACCGTGAGAAATACCCCAGGAGTTATATAGACGTAGCCAGTCTGACCCTGTCTGATTAGCGTTTGAAAGCTAGCCTCGGAAGACAACTCTCAGCCGTACCTCTAATCACCTCTAACGTGATTTAATGGGCGAATGTCAGAGGTGTTGAACAATCAATGTGGCTTGTTAGGCCTTACAGCTAATGTAGCTAGCTGGAATTATTTGTCTTTCGGACTGAATTTAGGTGAGATTAAAATTGAAAACTGAAAGCAGACTGATTTTCAAAAAAATAAAAGAAACGCTATGAGTCAAGTGTACATGTGGTTGGGCCAAACTACACTGTAATCATCTGTCAGTTACTCCAAATGATGAACTTTTTATACACATTTTTGTGTTTGCATTGTGCGAAAGGATTTTTCCTGCATGGGAGAATCATCAGAAGAGGCAAGAAGGGTGTAACATAATGACACTATCTGTACTTGTTTAATGGTTGTATTTCCCAAAATATAAACAAGCACAGGATCCCATTCCAATGCACACCTCTAGTTTCAACCAGATTCGTGGTGCACTTCCAATTCATATCTCTATTTGTATCTGTTTAGAACACGTTATCTGTTCATTAATACGGATAATGTGTTCGTACGTACTCAGTTACGTCTCTAATATACATAATGTACGTTAGCCTAAGGAAGATGTAGCACACCCTGAAAAATGCCACTGGGATTCATAATCATGTTTCCAGCTAGAAAAAAAAGTAAGTACTGCAGTCTTTTATGTTCGTTCCCTGACGAAAATGAGCACAGAGGTCCGGGGAGAAGGTGGGGAGAACGCTAATCTTCTCCCAGAGCCAGTCTGATCCCCTTCCTCTCCATCTGTTCACAGAATGCTGTCACTTCACTGAATCACAGGGGAATTTTTTGAAGGAGGCTGATGGGGTGGGGAAATGTGCAGGAAAGGAAATGAGTAAGCATGCACTGAGAACAAGAAGTAAAGAGGGTCTAACTGCAGAGGATACAGGATGCGAGACAAAGTACCAACCAAGGGCACATTACCCTTCTGAAGGCTAACAGCCTAGCACTTGATGGGCTAATTGATATAAATGATGGTGTGAAAAGTGCTTGGTCAAGGTTTAGTCTTAATCCGGCTGTGGGTGAAGAGTTGTAGCGATGAGACATCATGAAAATCATGGCTTTACAAGATGTTTGCTCACGTTCATGTTAGCCGTGCTAATCCTGAGCTAAAAGTCGGATGTTAGAGGCCTTGTAGATTTCCTTTAAATTCTTCTTTTATTAATTATTAACAGTTTCATGTTTATAAGTTGGGCGCACGGTGACTTAGTGGTTAGCACTTTCGCCTCACACCACCAGGGTTGAGGGTTCAACTCCCACTGCTACTCCGTGTGTGCGGAGTTTGCATGTTCTCCCCGTGCTGCGGGGGTTTCCTCCGGGTACTCCGGTTTCCTCCCCCAGTCCAAACACATGCATGGTAGGCTGATCGGTATGTCCAAAGCGTCTCTAGTCTATGAATGGGTGTGTGAATGCGTATATGAGTGTGCCCTACAATGGATTGCCACCCCGTCCAGGCTGCACCCCACTTTGTGCCCGATGCTCCAGGTTCCCTGCGACCCAGCAGGATAAGCGGTATAGAAGATGGATGGATGGACAGATGTTCATCATTTTATTTGACCTACACCTAGGGTATAATTTTTAAAAAGGAGGATGCATTACGTTTAAAAGTGCAGTTTCAGGTGACATATAAGAAGCAAATATTGTTTTTAACATACTGTAAGAGAGCAAAAAAGTAAAGAAAAGTAAATAATAATAATAATAATAATAAAACAGAGAAGGGAAAAGGACAATAACAATGATGACAACAACTCCAACTGATGGAGAAAGGGAAAAAAAAAATGGATGGGAAAAAATAATCATTTATTGTGTATATACTGTATATATTTTTTAAATGTTTCTTTTACCAAGAGACTTTGTAGGAAGAGGAATTAGTTAATGTACTGGTTTTACAATAAATTGGGTTGCACGTAAGCCATATCCACTTTAATCTTAATAAATTCGGAAGCGCGTCCTTTTCTCTGTATTTTGGCCTTCCGTCAACACCGAGACGGCGTTTTTGTCCAGCATCAACGGAGCTTTTCGAAAAACGCCATTTTCACATCGCAGTATGGACTGAGAAAACGGAAACGTTCAGATACGCAGTCATGTGACGCGGTCATGTGACCCGTTCCGCTCAAAACCAACAAGAAGGTGGACGACGTTGTACTGCAGTCGTTGTGAACGCCATCCAGGTTGATAGGTTCGTTAAAGATTAATGTCACTTTGCACAACCTTCAAGATTCACTTGACGCAAACGACGCAGGCCAGAGCTTCTTACGTTTCCACGCATGCGCAGTAAACGGAGGGATGTGAGCGTCTTCGGGTGTTTCAGTGTGGACGAGCCATTTTTGGAAAACGCCGGTGTAGACAGGAGAGCGTTTTTAAACTTCAGATCGATCGGGATCAACGTGGACAAAGACTTATGTTAGTCGCAAGAATAAATACAACCCTCAGTGAGATTTGGGCCCATGAGATTCAGGCATCATTTTTTGGTTCCAGTCGATTTTTTATTTTTTTTTTAAGAAAAAGAAAAAATGACAGAAATACATTAATTGTATACGTTTTTTTTTTTTTTTTTGACAGTGATAGAGATAAGAAGCCGGCTGCAGAGAGCACGGTTCGTTACTTATCCCTCCTCGCTGCTGAGATGGGAGATGCAGCCAGTCAACTGACTGAGATAATGTTTTTCAAGTGTTCATAATGCCACCTTAAGTGCTTCTAGAGGAGTGCAACGAATTAATAGTCTCCATAGCTTGATCTCAGGCAATTACATTATCCGCTGATTTATGAAACAACAGACGCAAATGGCTCTGTAACCTTGAATCTGTGAAATACAAAGTGAAATGTTGTTTTCGGTTTAATTCCTACTGGCGGAGGGAAAGGACGTCTCAGCACAAGGGTTCGGCTGGGGAAAAAACGCAATCTCGCCAAAAATCAAAAATACCGATCTGTATCCTGACTAAAATAGTTTTTTGCAACCACGATGGGAAAAAAAAAATCCTTCTTCCTTTATTCCTTGGTCAGAAGGCGTTTTCTTGGAAAGCACTTTGGCTACGAGGCAAATCACAGGTTTATATTAACACGCTTGTTTTGCTAATACGTTATGCTAAGTTGCATGAAAGTAAACGCACATTGTCCTACTGCATAAATAGCGCTTTGTGCTCCTAAACATATGAACTCTATTCTGTAAAATTTCTGTCGGTATTTATGTAGTCTTTCATCCATTGATTAAAACCCCCCTGGCAGAACTGCGAAGCCACTTTCATAGTCAATATTTAATCGACTGTGACTGGCCGCAATCGGACGGCTGCCCTTATATTGCTCAGGAGATGCGAGAGGAACAACAAATGCATTTGATGGACATTTTGGATGATTGCTTTCTCTGTAGCTGGAAGTCACCACGAGCTGGTGAGACCCCAAAGCAGATTAAAGCTCGAGCCGGCCTTTTTTACAGCTTAAATAGCTTGTGACAGCTTCTTGTCTCTCAGCAGAGACTCACACTACTGCACTCGAGCTTTCCCAGAGTTCTGAGGCCTAGACTTGTGGCCTCTCTTACCTTTTCCTGATCTATTTTCTGACCAAAGTCAGGGGATCAAAGGAACTTTTTTTTCTTCTTCTTCTTCTAAAGATCCAGGGCCAGGGCTAACCACTATGGGCTTTAGCTTTGAAAGTGAGAAACATTTTCACATACCTGACTGAAAACTTTTCTTCTACTGTAGCTCATATTTTAAAGGTATATGAGGAAGATCATATCATAGAAAGATATACTGTATAAGGTAGAATGTTACAAGGCTTTTATAAGGCATTATACGCAATGTTATAATTATTTATGAAAATCCATTACACCTTTTACACATTTTCATAGTGCAGTATAATGGTAGGAGACCTGACTTTTTGTTTTTCTAAACCTTAATAAGTAATCTACTATATTCTTTAATAATGATTGATAGCAGAGCATTTATCATGAAATCCTACTACTAAACTTAACAGCTTCATAACATACTAATAAACTTTATAGCTTTACTATACACTATAAATCTTTACTACTGCTAAACTTTACAACATACTACAAAACTTCATAGCTTTACAACACTATAAATCTTTACTACTGCTAAACTTTACAACATACTACAAAACTTTATAGCTTTACAACACTATAAATCTTTACTACTGCTAAACTTTACAACATACTACAAAACTTTATAGCTTTACAACACCCTATAAATCTTTTTACTACTACATTTTACAACATACTACAAAACTTTTTAGCTTTACAACACACCATAAATCTTTACTACTAATAAACTTTACAAAATACTATAAATCTTTACTACTACTACTAAACTTTACAACATACTACAAAACTTTATAGCTTTACAACACACTAAAAATGTTTACTACTGCTAAACTTTACAACATACTACAAAACTTTATAGCTTTACAACACTATAAATCTTTACTACTACTAAACTTTACAACATACTACAAAACTTCATAGCTTTACAACACTATAAATCTTCATTACTACTAAACTTTACAACATACTACAAAACTTCATAGCTTTACAACACTATAAATCTTTACTACTGCTAAACTTTACAACATATTATAAATCATTATTTCTACTAAACTTTACAACATACTACAAAACTTCATAGCTTTACAACACTATAAATCTTTACTACTGCTAAACTTTACAACATACTACAAAACTTTATAGCTTTACAACACCCGATAAATCTTTTTACTACTACACTTTACAACATACTACAAAACTTTATAGCTTTACAACACACCATAAATCTTTACTACTAATAAACTTTACAACATGCTACAAAACTTCATAGCTTTACAACACTATAAATCTTTACTACTGCTAAACTTTATAACATACTACAAAACTTTATAGCTTTACAACACACTAAAAATCTTTATTACTACTAAACTTTACAAAATACTAAAAAACTTGATAGATTTACAACATACTATAAATTTTTACTACCAATAAACTTTACAAAATACTATCAATCTTTACTACTACTAACAAACTGTACAACATACTACAAAACTTTATAACATTGCAAGATACTAATAATCTTAACAACTTTACAACATATTAATCTTTACTAATACAAAACTTTATAACTGTACAACATGCAACAAAACGTTTTAACTTTTCAAAATATTAAAAGACTAAAATATATAACACATAAGCTGGGACAAGCTGATTTCTGGGCGGAAACCACCAAAATTGAACTTTTTACAAGATACAGATTTACATTTTATTTAATGCACTACATGGTGCTGTGACTCACTTCAGTGCTGTAACTAGTGCACGGTCCTTTTCCCGAAACGCACCCTCTGCTGCACTCCTCTGAGAGGTCAGAGGAGAATTTCAGACCGGTTCAAGCTGACAGGAAGGCTACAGTAACTCAAATAACCACTCTTTACAACCGTTGTGAACAGAAAAGCATCTCAACACACCAAAACTTAAGGCAGAATAGCAGAAGACCACATTGGGTTCCTCTCCTGCCAGCCAAGAACAGGAATCTGAGGCTACAGTGGGCACGGGATCGCCCAAACTGTACAGCTAAAGATTGGAAAAAACATTGCCCGGACATATACCTGTTATTAATGAACCTGTTATTAATGTTAATAGCTAGTTCACTAGCTCATGGAGTCGTATGGGCAGCACACCGGAGCGCTCATTCGGCTAGTTAATACGTTTATGATTTGTCCACCCCTGCCGTAATCCTAAGTTTTGGCTACGGAGGTAACTAGCTATGGCATTGTCATCTGTTCAAAAGTCTCAATACGAGGAATGGAAACAATTATACGCCATAAAAAAAAGGCAGGAGAATATTTTCTACCATTGCGAGTAAACGTGGATAGTCCTCGATTTCAGACGTCTGGCTTTTGTGCACATTGTGCGCGCTTGTCTGGTTAACGAATTCTGAACCGACCGCATCTTGCCGCGTTTTCATTCCGAAAGGTAACGAGAAGAGGATTGAGGTGAGAGTCCTCATCTGTGTGCTGTAATTCCCAGAAGCCGAGTGCACCGCGCTGCATTAGAGAGTTCACAGAGTGCCGTGGCTCGCTGCCTTTCTACTGCAACCCTGTGCTGGGTTTCTGGCGAGAAAGAGCATGGAAGAAAACTGCAAGCAGTCATCAAGAGGGCCACACGCAGACGGAATATTAACGACCCAGACTCTGCTTTCACCTACTTAAAGAAAATGACTTAACCACTCCTGGAACTTTTGCAACTCTTAGCTAGTGACTCCGGTAATAAGAGTCTGGTTCGAGTGGTAAAATGGCGGCCCCTTTAACCTGCAGAAGGAGAGCGTATGCTCCAGGCGAGTAAATAAGCGCAGGGATCGACTTGACGGTGGTGAAATTGCGCCGGTGTCAGACGAATGATGCCAAGTCTTTAAGCAATAAACGTGCTATTTGTTATTTGCTATTTGCGCAGGGATGTCAGACTGAATTCTGAAATTCCCACAAGCTGCATACGTATTGCTCGGCAAACACATCTCGTGATACGCCTCGAGGCCTGATACGTCTGTGCGGGCATCCTTTTCTTCACGGGATGTTAGAAAATAACAAAATGCTAGCAAAAATGCTGCCTTGCGTTAGCAGGATGTATTTAATCCGGTCTGAAATTTGCACGCCTGCTGAATCAGACAGGAAGACATACGTACAGTATGTAGAGTAGTGGATTAACTACTTATTCATCCTTTTCACCTGGAAGTGCATTCGGAGGAGGAGAAACTCAAAGTAGATAGACTAACCCCTCCCTGTTTGCGCTGGTGCGTTTTCTGTTTTAAAACGCATAACTGTTGCTACGGTTACGCCTGTCGTCTACACTACTCCGGCGTTTTCGACGCTCGGAAACTGAGATTTCCGGAAACGCCCGAAGACCCCGGTTTAGTCTGAAAACGTTTTGAAGACTTTTGAAAATGAAGGCGTGGCTCCGCCCAGATTCGCTCCCTGATCGGGTCTTCTGGATCGTCGCGTATCCTTCTCTGATTCGTCAAGCCCGTACCGTACGACCGTTACGCTACGTCGATCGTATACACAACAACACAGGGAGACTGAACCGCAAGCTTTTCTGGCTTCGTCGTCATTCTTAGCAGCCGTTGTGCGGTTAAATTCTGTATTTTATAACAAGACTCGAGCTACGGTTAGAGCGATCGGCAACCGATCTCATTTCAAGCGGCGTAAGCCCTACACGGAACGCCGGTATGGACTAGCAACCGACTTCCTGTTTACACTTGTACGCGTATGCCCAGCGTGCACGGACGGTCATGTGACATGCGTTTTTGTTTTCTGTCGTGTCGTGCAGACGGAGATCGTTTCTGAAATACGCCGGAAACGCCAGTGTGGACGAGGATCGTTTTCATTTTAAAACGCACCAGTGTAAACAGGGCCTAAGCACATAATGTCCAATCAGAGTCCAACCAATGGACAGATGAATCAGACTGAACCGTAAATTGAATCTTGTTTTTGTTTTTGTTTTGGCTTTTGTGTGTGTGTGTGTGTGTGTGTGTGTATAAATCTTTAGCAAGGACACAATCATGGCCTGAGTGTGAAACTTAGCAATTATGAGCATAATGCGTTAGGGTTGAGTTAGAAATTAACCTTCCATTTTGGTGAAGCTTTTCCGAGAAGGAACAAAGCTGACTCAGGAACTAATGCCTAAGAACCGTTTGCAGGTTTAAATGGAACAAAGGCATAAGTGCACATCCTGCCTTCTATTCACGCATACACAAAGTGATTAATTTCTCTGAATGTCCTGTGACAAAGGGCAAAGACACTTGACAAATGTTTCTGTTCTCCTAACCCGTAGTCCTTTAACATATGTACAGGAGCAGCCCACTCACCTTCCCAGGGTGCGAGCTGACAAGCCGGGCAGGGCGTGACAAATGACCATTAACACATGCACAAAGGGTCAAGTATAGAGGGGTCATTGACAAATTATTACGGACAGGCTAAAAAGGGGACGCAGGATCTCTGGACGAGAGTGTAATGATTAAGAGGGCTAAGGTGATGTCTCACCGATCCACTGCAAGCTTGATTCACATCACATTCACACCTGCACTTTCTGGAACGTTATTAGACGGTACAATGGCCAAAAATGTACTACAGTGAAATAGTTTAACATACACATATCTGTACTCCGGTGAAGAAAAGAGCTGACCTCCAGTTCGTTATGCCTGACCCTGCATGACTAGCTACTGTCTAGACTAGCTAGAGTTCGCTTAGCCCTCTTATTACGTTACGGGTCGATTTGACCCATTTATCACATTTGAGATGTCTGAAATTCTGCTTAATATCTCCTTTTCGCTTTGAAATTTTTTTACTTTCCTCATTCAGGGTCATGAACTTACATGTAAATATTTCTCCTTATGGTATGTCTCGGACGAGCCGTGATAAAGGTTTTACGTAATAAGTGTACTGTTTTAAGCCGTTCTTTTGCTGTTTTTGTGTGTATTTCAACTGCGGAAGTCATTTTGAACCCTAACATAATGGATGTAACCCCCCCCCCCCCCCCCCCCCCCCAACATAACAGGAGGGTTACGCGATCAGCGATAATAAAGAAAATATTCCGCTAACGCGCACAAACCTAGAATTTGGCTTTCCGGGTAGCTAATGTTTAATAATCCTATTGGAATGGATGCTAAGGCACTCAACTAGCTTAAATAATTTAGAAAACATAATCAGCTAGCTAGGCGATCTTGCTACATTATAAAAGTAGCTAATTTACCATTCAACCACCATACGTTTTTTTTTTTTTGGTTGTTGTTTTTTTTTTTTTTTTTAGATTTGGTGCTAAATTTTTAACGGAAGATATTTCAAAGGAGACGTCTCACCCTGTATGAACGACAAACTCCAGCAAATGACATCGATGCAAGTGTTTTGAAGGTCGAAATGAAAACATAACGAGGAAAGTCGTACGTTTTTTTTTCATCCCGGAAATGTGCTCGAGTAAGACTATTCGGCTTCAGCAATACTTGAGTAAAGTATAAAATCTTCCAAAACGGTACAGTAATATTTTTCTGTATTTTCCATATTTGATTAAAACGTTCATTGTGGTTTGTTTTTTTTGTTTTGTTTTTTAAATAGTAAATTTACAAGCTTGAGCCTATCCTGGGAACACTGCGTGTGAGGTGAGAATAGAAATCGTATAGAAATCAGCTTTAACTAGCTTCATAAATACAGAAGAAATATATATATTTTTTTTTTTAAATGCTGTTGACCTTAAACTGTGGGTAATATTGGGATGCTATTAAAAGCTGTAGTATTTTCCTAACAATGAATAAAATGGTCCATCGAAGTACATCCTGCCAAATCAGGAAACAAAAACCATTTGGTACAAACCGTTTGGTTCGCAAATTAAAAGACAGAACATTATAACATAATCAAACTCGGACAGACGGACGGACGGAATCAAAACAGCTTCGATTACCGAACCTTTTAGTGCAGAATGATTCTTTCGCCTAAATGCCATATGGCCTCCAACAACATCAACGTAGTTAAGAGTCTTTCTTAGCCTAAATGCCACCCAATTATCGTCTCAAACGTGAGCATGGCACAAAGCGTCTGCATTCCCACCTTTCTCCAAAGTTGTGCAACATTTCAAAATCAATTAGGATTTTAATGAACGAACGCCGACACCTGTAGCACGGAGGGAGGGACGGGGGAAAGATGTCGGCGCAAAATTCACTAAGTCAAAGGGGTTTCTCTGCAACCTATCGAAGAGCATTTCCGATCATGATAACTGGAGTGAAATGAAATGAAACGAACATCCTTTCGGAAGGGAATCGTTTGGTTTTCTGTTCATAAGACAGCGCGTTTACATTTACATGTACGGCGGAGAGAGAGAGAGAGAGAGAGAGGTGCTGAATTTGCTATAATAAATCCAGCTGGGCGTTAATGAACACTGCAAAAAAATTAATTCAACATTGAGGGTGTTGATTCAGCACTGGGGATTTTGCCATTTGTGTAGCCCATGTGGTGCGGTGGATAGCCTAATTAAAACAAAAGCATCCTTATGGTTCACGCTGGGCTTTCCGTGCCAAGGGGATGTAAAGAAATATTGTGGGTTAGGAAATCCCGGTGGTGGAAAGAGTACATAAACACAACATACCGACGTGAGTACTGTAGCAGTAATTGAACTGAATTGTACAAGTAGTGATCGAGGTAAAAGTAAATAAGTCGTCCGGTCGAAATGTCTACAGGTGACACACCGCATTGGAAAATGTTCAATACCTGAGGAACGCATGACCACGTGAGCTACGCTGAACTGAACACCACCTCCATTATCGACAATATTTACCGAAAGGTTAACGTTAGCTGGCCAAATGCTGTAAGGTTTCAGTAGGTAGTAGTTTCAATGTTAATTCCTACCGGTTTCTAGCTATCGAGCAAACAATCCCCTTACGCATGTAGGAGCGCTTAGATATATTTAACGCAACCTACAAATCTCACGTTTACTTTCCTACTGTAAAGCTGGCTTCGCGCCATGTCGTAATTACTGTCATTACGAGATTCAGACTTGTAAAAAGCATTCACGTCCTCGTGGAGCTCGTCATGCGGATACACTCAAAATGGCGGCGGCTTCAGCGGTAAATTGTAGTTAAGTGGTTACCTCGTAATATTTCTATGTGAGTAAACGTAGAATTGACTATTGTTAATGTCTTAATCATGCGAGGTTAACCTGTAAACAAAGAAAAGACGTACAATCCAGCTCAACGTCATTCCGAAACGAGTCCGAAGACGTGGAGAAATCCGTGGAGAACGTCCGGGTCGTCGTCTGGAAATCACGGTACTTCCGACATGGCGTGAACGCAGCCTGGAACATCAAGAGATCTGGCTAGCGCTAGTCTAGCTCACTCAGCTACGCAGCTAACCGCTTACCTGTACACGTGGTTCTGCAATTTAGATGTTAGATGCTGTAAAATGACGAGATCTCCACATGTTTGGGTCGTGTATTATAATTTGTAGATCGTTAACATGCTGAAGATAGCTGATCGGTTTGGTCAGGGATGGGATGGTCGTCACTGTCTCAGATCATTGCTGCTAAACATTTGGCACCTGAAGTGTAGAATTTGTGCAGGCTTTATTTTTGATGACTTCCAGGGTGGAGTGAGGACGGGTTCCCTTCTGAGTCCGGTTCCTCTCAAGGTTCCTCCCTCGTATCATCTCAGGGAGTTTTTCCTCGCCGCCGTCGCCACCGTCTCGCCCAATAGGGATAAACTCACACGCTTAAAATCTCCATCCTGTGTTTATATCTTTCTGTAATAATACACCGAACCATCGCAGCACGTTAAGCAGAAGTGGAGACTTTACGAGCGTCCTGAATTGCGAAGGACGCTCAAATTCTGATTTAAACACCAACGCAAATGGCCAGGCCCCTGAGACGTACGTCTGCGCTCGGCGTACAGCAAGAATCGGAAAAGGACTCCTGACGAACTTAAGAGACGCTTCGGATGCCGCGCCGGCAACATACGCTGTTCAAATGTGATGACATTAATCGCGACGTAGCGTCAAACAAAATGGTCGAGATCGAGTCGCTGTCACACTCGATTTATCGATAGAAGAAATGACGACGGGCGCCTAGACACACAGAGGCGGTATTAGGCGGATGTCGACGAATTGGACTCACACTTTAAGATCTTTTAAGAGTAACACACTATGGTTTATTAGTCAAAAAGTCAAAAAGAAGTATAAGACCCGAGGAGTGCAAACACACACACACACACACACACACTCTCGTACAGTCGAGGGCGGGCATGTAGACATAACACACACACGCACTCTCTCTGTCTCTCTCTCTCACACACACATAACATTATAACTTTATAAGAATAATAAACAGGAGTATTAAGATATTATAAGGGTAATATCTTATAATAATAAAATATATACTCTTTATAAAATAAAGAGTAGTAGGATATGTAGGATAGTAGAAGGGTAATATAATGATATTATGAAGTAGGAAGTACAGTAAACCATTTTGCGAGCAGTATAACTATATATGAAATAGAGATATAGAGCAAATATGAAAATAAATTATCAACCAGAAATACAGGAAAATGTAACTTACTCATAATTCAGATGGTGAAGATTCTTGTCTCGCAAGGAAGGTCTTAATTTTAAGAGAAAACCATGAGGAGCCATTTATAAGCGTGGCTGAGTCAAGCTGCCCCCGCGAGATAATAGTGAGACCAAGGTCTCTCTAAATTGTTTTGTCTCTCTCCACTTTCGAGCCTGATGGGATTTGGAAAGTCCTCTTTCAAAAACATAACGGTAAATTGGAAAGGCCTCTTTCAAAACATAACGGCAATGTAGATGAGCTCTTTTTTAACCCTATCGGTATTGATATCCTAGTCCTTCTGAAATATATGGGTTATCTACTGTGTAAATACAGTATAAATACTGGAGCTTGAGCGCCGGGGGTCAGATCACTTCTGAGAATTCTCATCGGTCTGGATCTCGTGTGGTGGAACGGAACCAATAAATCTGGACCCTTGCTTCTTCTCACTCACGGCTGGCGTCTTTCTTTTTTTTCTTTCCTATCTCCAACTGGGTTCGGAGATGTGAGTACTTGCTTCTATGTTGAATTGTAAGTGTTTTGGGGTAATAGGCTAAATTTGGGCCAGCACTACATAAACCAACACACTAACCACATGAGACGACACAGAACTAAATAAGATCTGCACGTTTTTACATAAAGTGCGCGTGCAGACGTGTACAGTACAGTACTACTAAACCAGGACAATAGGCACAGGAAGTGTCACAGAGCAGGTGTCACAGAGTATCGATATAATGTAAAAACGGTGTAAATACAATAAACATAACATGCTATGTCTGAGTATTCAGCAGATTCGCTTATACCAAATATGGATATAGCGGTGGCAGCCAGGTAAAGTGTGTAATAGTGACAAGAAATTAAATACGAAATTCAATAGAGTTAATGAAGAAATGTGCAAATATTGCAGTGGGAGTGGGATGGTGTTCATTTCAGAGTGTGTGTGTGTGTGTGTGAGTGTGTGTGTCAGTCCACTCTCTGAGTATTGAGGAGTCTGATGGCCTGGGGGAGGAAGCTGTTACACAGTCTGGTCGTGAGGGCTTGAATGCTTCGGTACCTTTTTCCAGATGGCAGGAGAGTGAAGAGTGTGTGTGAGGGGTGTGTGGGGTCATCCACAATGCGGGTGGCTTTGTGGCTGCAGCGTGTGATGTAAATGTCTTCGATGGCGGGAAGAGAGACCCCCGATGATCTTCTCAGCTGTCCTCACTTTCCGCTGCAGGGTCTCGCGATCCGATACGGTGCAATTTCCGAACCACGCAGTGATGCATCTGCTCAGGATGCGCTCGACAGTTCCTCCTTAACCAGGGTTGCCAGGTTTCAGCGTCTCGAAATACCACGCGGAAGATCGAAAAACGAACCGTGGCCGTGGAAACACATTTTCGAAAGATACGGCAAGGCGGTTAACACGATCATGTCGTATCGGAACACTCCATGCCGTGTGAAGGAAAAACTATTAGAAAACTAACATGGAATGTCATTCCATGGAGTCAGTGAGGAATTTACGCCACGTCCGGACCCACTGACGGTTCCTGGGAAGTTACGGGGTTAACAGAGATTTGGGGATTTGTTTAATCCTGCTTAAATTCAAGATTCAAGATTGTTGTGCTGATGTAGCTTTCACGGCCAGGAGCGAGGGGGTATAATCGTCTCTGCTCTCTGAGTGGGAGGAGCATACGCTCTCTCTCCTGTCACTCAAAAAGTGATACAAGCCAATCATGCATATCTGTGAGATCATGTATGTGGAAGAGGGCAGATAGCACTTTCCTCTGCTGCCCTGTGACGCAGCATGAGCAGCAGTTCGAACAGATCTGGTTGGCTGGCGTATGTGTCTCGGAGGTTGGTATCTGTCGTAGGAGAACAGTCTGTGATATTAAAGTGTGGAGAATGAGTATAATTTGCTAAATTATTTACAAATAAAATGTAAACCTTGTGATCGCATAATTATTCACCCCTGTTAATGTGAAACCCCTATATTTGTTCTTTTGGAAAGCGTCAAAATATATATATATTTTTTTTTTGCTTGCTAAAGAAATTCATTTTAATGCTCTATTTTTCCCCCTAGTGGAATGACAGAGAATAGCACTTGTATCAAAACTTTCAATTCGATGACGATTTTAATTCAGAACCAGTTTTATTTTTGATGTGCGTGATTAGAACCCATATAGGGACAGTTCTGGGTCACAGGCCGTACGTTTGTATGTTCGAAACGCCGGCTTTTATCTCTGTAATCTGTTGCTACAGCAGGGGGGAAATGTGGCTGGTGACTTTAGACGCTAATCTGAATGCTGTGTTCGGAAATACATCGTTTTCATCATTTTCAGATGCGACCCCGTGCGAGCAGCCATGCTGATTTGACGTCACGTGCTGAACTCAGGGATTGCAGACACCTTCACCGACGTTCCCGAGTAGGGATTCCGGATTGATGGGGTGTCATTTTTTTGTTTATTTGTTTGGGGGTGTTGTTTTTTTTCTAATTCGACCGAAACAAACCAGCGTGAGCGCAGCGACGTTGGCAGATTAAAACGTCAAATATGAAACACGAGAGACCGGCGTTAACGAGACGAGGAGCCCAAATCATCCCAAAGGCAGAAAGACCATGAGTCCTAGCTCACGATTCACACACTGTAAAACAGTCCTGCCTTAAAGCATCTCTGATGTGTGCCACAACAAATCAGCGTTTATTCTCACTCCAGAATTCACTCGGCTTTGCAAAATAGCAACAGTGACATCTACAGATGTGAAACCAACAGTGTCTTTCACGTCGAACCAAAACAGAAGAGTAGAAGGTTCATCTGGCTCGGCGTTCCAACAGCTTCAGAACTGTCTTTATGTATTTTGTTACCCAGATGATTACGGGTTCCCTTCTGAGTCCGGTTCCTCTCAAGGTTCCTCCCTCGTATCATCTCAGGGAGTTTTTCCTCGCCGCCGTCACCACCGGCTCGCTCAATAGGGATAAACTCACACGCTTAAAATCTCCATCCTGTGTTTATATGTTTCTGTAAAGCTGCTCTGAGACGACGTCCGTCGTTAAAATTGAATTGAATTGAAATGTTTATAGGTCCTTTCATATATTCAAAGATGAATCTATTACAAAAAAAATAACCGTGCATCGAATGCTGTCCAACCCCATATTGTTTTATATACTATTAAACTGTTGTACGTCATTTTAGGGCAAATTATCAGGCAGTTTGTGCTGTAAAAGTACAATAATTAGCAAAAAATTCATTCACGACCGGTGAACTTGTTGACCTAGTTGTAATAGATAGCCTAGATATTTCCACCGCCAGCACTCTGTTGTCTTTAAATTCAAAGCAGAGCACCAGATCTCATCCCTTCCTCCGTCGGATTTGAAAAGGAAGTGGAAACACAGAGAGTAATTGGATCACAAACGCACTCTTTGTGCACCGCCTCTGGTCTTGCTTTGTCTGTCACTTCTCCACAAATCATTTTATTTGTAGGTCACGTGGAGAGGGTTGGAATTATTCCTCTCAGGCAGGGCCGAGTAAAAGTGAGCGGTAAACGAACGATGAAACCGTGTCTGTGTTTCGCTCTCAAGCGCAAACGAGCTTCTGATTTGGGCCAAAAGGTGTCCGGACTGGATTTAGTGAGGAGGTGAAGGTCATTTATTATTCTAGCACACTGTGTTTGAATTCTCAAATCTCAAAAAACAAAGAAAAAAAAAAAAAAAAAGGTGTGGATAAATTTTCCATAACTGCACGACTCTGATCTGGTCATTCCTGCCGTAGCATATATCGTTTCTATAGTAACAGCTCAGAGTCGTACGCCAGACGCCACACATAATCTAAGCCTAATACTGTCAGAAACAGTACAGCCCGAAGTGTTAGTCTTCTACCACAGCCACGGATCCAACGTTTTATTATTATTTAGTAACACTTTTTAATCGTTTATTATTACTTCATTCCACAACGTTTGACGTAACGGTAAAACCTTTTCTTTCAGGACATTTAGGAGACGTTTACGTAACACTTATGGAAGGAGTCTCCAGTGTCAGCGCTGTTTTCTGACGGGTTTACAGGATAACAAGATAACAGGAAATAACTTCAAGTCAAGTCAAGTAGCTTTAATGCCATTTCAACGTTATTCAGCTGGTACAGTACAGAGTGAAATGAAACAACATTCCTCCAGGACTACATAAGGCCTACACTGGACTACATAAGTCCTACACTGGACTACGTAAGGCTTACACAGGACTACATAAGGCCTACACTGGACTACATAAGGCCTACACTGGACTACATAAGGCCTACACTGGACTATATCAAGGCCTACACAGGACTACATAAGGCTTACACAGGACTACATAAGGCCTACACTGGACTACATAAGGCCTACACTGGACTACATAAGGCCTACACAGGACTACATAAGTCCTACACAGGACTACATAAGGCCTACACAGGACTACATAAGGCCTACAGAGGACTACATAAGGCCTACACTAGACTACATAAGGCCTACACAGAACTAAATAAGGCCTACACAGGACTACATAAGGCCTACACAGGACTATATCAAGGCCTACAGAGGACTACATAAGGCCTACACAGGACTACATAAGGCTTACACAGGACTATATCAAGGCCTACACAGGACTAAATAAGACCTACACAGGACTACATAAGGCCTACACTGGACTACATAAGTCCTACACTGGACTACATAAGGCTTACACAGGACTATATCAAGGCCTACACAGGACTACATAAGGCTTACACAGGACTACATAAGGCTTACACAGGACTATATCAAGGCCTACACAGGACTACATAAGGCCTACACTGGACTACATAAGGCCTACACTGGACTACATAAGGCCTACACAGGACTACATAAGTCCTACACAGGACTACATAAGGCCTACACAGGACTACATAAGGCCTACAGAGGACTACATAAGGCCTACACTAGACTACATAAGGCCTACACAGAACTAAATAAGGCTTACACAGGACTACATAAGTCCTACACAGGACTACATAAGGCCTACACAGGACTACATAAGGCTTACACAGGACTAAATAAGTCCTACACAGGACTACATAAGGCTTACACAGGACTACATAAGTCCTACACAGGACTACATAAGGCTTACACAGGACTACATAAGGCCTACACAGGACTACATAAGTCCTACACAGGACTAAATAAGACCTACACAGGACTAAAACTACACAGCGTTTTAACTGCCGCTGCCGAGACAACTTCTGCTTCAGCGGAAATGTCAAATTTAATCGAAAATATCCATCTGCAGCCGCTCTAGTCAACTATGCGTCGACTCAGCAGAGGTTTAGAAATTCCCAGAGTCATGTAAAGAAAGAGAGAGAACAGTTGCTCTTCTTGTCACAGCTCAGTTCTGCGATCTGGGATAGCTCAGGGCTCTGAGCTGAAATTGGGGGCACTTGTCTCCTTAAATCGAGGCGAGGTGATGGCATTTTATTTGAGAACACTACAGACACAGAGATGAGAGCGTGGAATTGTCGGGGAAGCTAGAAACTCTCCGCAAAGCCACGGTTTAAAAGCCGCCTCCCTTTTCACGCACTTTTACACTTAAGAAAATTCTCATAAAACACAGAGGCGACTGGGATTTGACGTTTGATGCGTTTTACGGCAAAGGGCGTGTGTGGTGTGTTCCTGAAAAACAAAAAAATTAAAGCCAGTGATGTTTTTTTTAAAAAAAAAAAAAAAACATTTAAGTGCTCTTTAAGCTTCTTTAACATCAAAATTTCCACCTACTCTTAAAGGGACAAAAAATTCCTCTCTCTCGTCACGCACCGTTAGACAGAGCAGGCCGAGTTTCACCTCCAGACTCATCCTAATTTAATGAGGGGAATAATGAAACTTTGCGAAGTGGCTCCGAGGGCTCGTTTAATGCTGCCGGGATTCGGCGACGTGATTCGGTTCGCTGAAATCTGCGATCGACTCGAATGCCGGTCTTTATGAAGAAAACATTTTGAGGTGCGCCGGACTTTAACCATTCCAGCGTGGTCGTGAAAACTTCCATTAGGGGCGTAACAACTGACGATTCGGATCAGTGCGCCTGTTTAAAAAGCAACGATGAATAAATGGGTTCTTACCGGAAAAGGACCCACGACTGGTGTGTGAAACATCATTCATATTGGTTTAATTGATGTGTAAATAATTGAACACTAGAAAGGTGAAGCTGAAGGCCAACACAGAGAGAAAGAGGAGGAGATTCTTCCCACAAGCCGTTCTGGCCCTGAATCGATATAATGCAGTAGAGCATTATATTGCACAAACAACTGCACTTTATTCCACCTTACATCTCTTACATCCCTTACATTATATTTTTCCTTTTCTACCTGTATACAGTCCGTACTGGACTTCTTGGAGTTTTTTATGCTTTTTTCTGTGGAAAGCTACTCGAATTGGCGAAATCGCAGTCGCACGAAATTGTTCTGTGCGCTCCTTCGTAGTGTTGTCGGTAAACGTGACCTTTTAGCGCTACCCGTGTTCGACGCACGTGAATCGAAGACGGCTTCGACCGAACACCTCGTCTCGGACCGAACCTGTGGAAAACCTGCGCCAATCCTGAAAAACCGCGAGCTCCTCCCAATATCGCTCGATTTTGCGTTCATTTCCGCAATCGAAAAATCACGGGATCCTGGCGGGATCGTGTGAACAAGTGAAATTCTGCTTTACGTCAATTCTACTTTACATTCCAAACGGGGGGGGGGGGGCAAAGTGTTTCACTGCACGTCGTACTGTGTGTGGTTGCGTGTGTGTGTGTGTGTTACCGATAACATTTGAATTCGATCCTTTTTCAAATGGTCCTTCTCTACGCCATCAGCGTTCATAAATGAACTCGAAGCCTATCCGTGATTCTGAACAAAGCCGGTCACGTATCGATCGGAGAAGACGCGTCG
Source organism: Ictalurus punctatus (assembly GCF_001660625.3). Classification (NCBI taxonomy): domain Eukaryota; kingdom Metazoa; phylum Chordata; class Actinopteri; order Siluriformes; family Ictaluridae; genus Ictalurus; species Ictalurus punctatus. The sequence goes on from NC_030433.2 coordinate 22,393,945, forward strand.
TATCGTATCAGATACAGAGGTATACTCTAAATATGAGAGTCATTTCCTTAATGAATGGAAATCATGTGGATTCATGAGGACACGCCCCCTGCTGCCGTACAGATCGTAAAAATGAATCAGTCGCACAATTCAGAAATAACTGGAATGTTCGGGGGGGGGGGGGGGGGGTTTGTTTTGAACTCGCTTGCGAATTTTTTTTTTCCTTCACAAATCCCGCCCCACCCCGCCCCCAATGTACTAACGTCACAGTCAAAATGATTCGGAATGTTCCGGTCACTGCCATTATCTCACGCAATAATAAGGTCGTTATCCCAATTAAGCTCAGCTTAAGAAATTCGGCCTTTTCAAAAAAGGCAGGCTTTTGGTGAATCGTCTAATGTGGCAGGTTTTATTTTTAAAAAGAAATCAGCTGCTCTGCTGTCCACGTTTGAAAGCGGAACAAGTCTAATCGAGATGAAGCTAAAGGGCACGTGGCAATATAAATCGTGGAGAAAAGTGCCATGAAGTGGTTGAGAAAAAGGCAGAGGCCATACTCATCATCCAGCTAATGAAGAATGTCATGGACTAAAATGTCATGCAGAGCAGCGTCGGCCATGAAGGTTCTGCGGCATGTTCTGCTTTACTGTCTCACTCTCTCACACACACACAATCTATAAATGTTCACAAAAAGTTTTTTTTTTTTTTTAAAAACTCGTACATTTTCAATCATTTTATTCCGGTACTATTTACATAAACAGAACGGTTCTTGTAGGATTATTGAGTTAGAGAGAGTAGATGATGGTCCGGTTCTTCAGCTCTTCTACGTAGTCCTTGGCCTGGTCAAACGGCGTACTCTGCTCCGCCGTGGGAGGCGTGCCCTCCACAAGCTTCACGAAGTAATGACAGTACACTTTGTCCATGATGCCAAACATGCCTCGGCCGTGGTAACGGATCCGTTTCAGGTACTGGCCTTTACCCGCGAACGACTCGGCTGTTGAGAACAGAAGATAGACGTTAGCGCCGGCGTGACCCTACGATCGCCGTTACAAGGACGAGCTCATCTGAAATATGAATCTTCGCAGAGATTTCTTAGCTTTCACACGAGCGGAGTTCATTTATTTCTTTTAAAAAATAAATAAATAAACAAACAAAACAAAACGGGATACTTCAAGACATGACATAAACACTTACCGATGTACAAATTGGATTTATATTCAACGTTATGGTTCCTCACTGCCATTTCCTGGGCTTCCAAAAGGACCTGTTGTGCAAAACCATACTTTAATCCAGCTCCAGCGCTTTAAACGCGCCACCCGGTTGGTGATCGGGTATGACGACGCAGGTACAGTTAAAAGATTCCACAGTTACCTCTTTTATGACTTTGGCTCCTTTCTTATCGTTAAACTCGAGCTGAGCCAGGGCCTGGTCGATGGTCATGCCTCGGATCTGTCACCGGGAAGAAGGAAACTCATCGTTAGCTGATGAAGAAGAAAGTGAGGGTGTTGAAGCGTTCTCTCTTCACGATGGAAAGCAGCTAGCTCTCTTTCAAACTTCCTTTGAGTTCCTGGTCATCTTCTATTAATTATATAAATGATATCATTTCAAAAGATATGTTCGAAAAATTACGATTCGTAATGCTGTCATGAAACGGATCAGAATAGAGAACACCACGACGTTGTCATAATTGAGGCTCGTATTTAAGATGTTGGTCTATTGATCAGAAGGTCACGAGTTCAAATCCCGCCACTGCCAAACTGCCACTGTTGGGCCATTGAGCAAGGACCTAAACCCTCAACTGCTCAGTTGTATAAATAAGGATCTGGATAAGGCCGTCTGCCAAAATGCCTTAAATGTAAACGGGTAAAAGCATCCCTCACGTACATGAATATACGTCAAGCTGAAGAAAATACGTAAGAAAAAATATGTTTCGGATGTCCTGCTGTGTTTCTTACCAACTTAGCCAAGTACCACATTTTATCTTTGCTGTACTTGATCTGACGTCTGCAATGAAAGATCTCCTGGGTGGGGGGAAAAAAAGAAAAAAAAACAAGTCACGAAGAACAGTAAGATATAAATAAATAAATAAATAAATAAATAAATAACTCAAATCGCTTTAGCACAGCAAAAAAAAAAAAAAAAAAAAAAAGAGGTGTCACTGACAGCCGGTCTGCGGGGCTCATCGTTCTCCTGAGGCGGATACAAGATGCGGTTTTTCCTCTCCCAGTTCTTGGTGTTTAATGCTGTACTGGTGTGAAGACAGGATGTCTGGGAGAACGGCGTGAGAAACCTGGAGCACAAGAACACACAGCCATCATCACACAGAAAAGAACGCTCGTACAAGTTCCACAGCTCTCCTCTCATTCTTTTATGCACCAGAAATACCAGAATGTCTCGTTACACATTTCTCCAGTGTACAGAAACTAATATTATGATTCATTTTAAACAACAATCCATACAAATACATTTAAATGAACGTTTAATTTCTTGCTCAACTTTTAAGGTGATATTTAAAAAAACAAAACAAAAAAACCCATCCTAAATAAATAAGATATATGTTTATTTAATAATACATATAATCTATAGACCTTAATTTGCTGTCTACTGGTATTAAATACAGTCACATCTTTGTCCTTGATGCCTGGACACCTTCAGTAGGATAGCTTAGCTGTCTAAAGGAGATGAATTAGTTACACACCTTGAAGGGATTTGTCCGAGCAAACGACCGAGTAGTGTAGCACCTGTGGAGAGAGAGAGAGAGAGAAAGAAAACCCCAAAACATTTAATTTAATCAGAAAATATTCTGACGCAAATCGCTTAAAATAGATATACAGTGTGCTAGTTCGTTTTTACCACTCGCTGTCACAACGGAGGCCGCCATGTTTGAACAAAAATACCACCTTTTCCGGCAGTGTCGCAAAGTGACTAGCTTTCGTTAGCTGCTTGTATGAAAGATATTTTGACCAGCAAAAAAAACTTACAATGTAACAATGCTACTTTTCAATAAGTTAACAAGTTTGGTATTCTAAGAGTGCACTTTGTTTGAGCTTTCATACCAGTAAACATGACATTTTGATCATATTTGATATAGCTTATAGATAGATAGAATTTTTTTGCGACACCTTTCATCGATAGACGACATTGTTGATGGAGATGCAAAGCGTATCGTTTCGTTCCCACCCGCATTCCTGTACCGCACCCTGATTGGTCAGTGGTGCATCATCGCAACGTGATTGGATGCTGTTTAGGGAACTGTCGCGAACGGGAAATTTTAGCCAATCCTAGGTGAGGAGGCGGGTTTTTACAGAGGACGGGTGGGCAAACAAGGAAGCAGCATGGGTGAATGAAAGGTGTGAGTTGCTGCCTGGGAGCTGGAAGTGTCTCGGTGTTGAAGTTGGACTTTTTTTTAGAAATCGCTTTGCCTTCAGAACAGCCAGGATGCACGAGAGGTTTCTTCCTGCTTCGCCGAACTGGTACTGCTCGCGCTGCAGCGACGTGAACAGCCACGGCGTGTTGGGCTTCGGAGCTAAAAACACAGTTTACCTGCTGAAAGTGAGCGCATCCTCGGCTGCAGTGCTCGGTAGGAAGCGTCTCTGACTCTGTGCTTGGGCAAGTTCATCCCTGGGTCCATGCTTGTAGTCATCACTGTCATCATTTCTCCATCCACAGGTGAGCTGAGGGGTCACACAGAAAGAGTGTCTGGCTTCTCATTTTGCAGACATGATGGTCAGGAAAACATCTGCGCCAGCTGTTCAGATGATAAGACAATAAAAATCTGGGACGTTGAGCAGAAGCTGGTGTTAGAGGAGCATAATGTGCACCAGGTAAGACTGGTACGGTACGGTACAGGACAGGAAGTTCTGTCTCATCTTGCACTTGAGTATTATTATTATATTTATATTATATTAAAATAAATCCCGTAGCTCATTTTCTTTTCATCTTTTAGTTGATCATTGACTACATTTACATGATGGACGGCATAAATCCTGTTTGACCTTATTCTGAATAAGACCGTATTCTGATTAAGCCGTTTACATGAGTCGCTTTTAGAATATTCCTTTCATGTTCCCGTTTATACATCTTTATAGAACGTAGATCGATTAACTACTCACGTCGTTTCCTCCCCGCGCCACGCCGTCCGCCGTTCCCTCCCCACGCCACGCCGTCCGCCGTTCCCTCCCCTCCCCACGCCGTCCGGTGTTCCCTCTAGAATTTCACGTATCGACGTAGGGTCCGTCTTCGTTATGGTACCGTATACGGTCTTGGGTGTTTTCGTTTTTTATTTTACGGAAGCTTCGAGTGCGGTTAATTATTCGTCGGGGATATATACGTGCAAATAGACGACCGATTGAAGCCGTGGGCTTCAACCGTCCCAAACCGCGTACTTACCTACTGTATAGTATATAGAAATACGTGTGTTTTGCCTACTACTGTATATAGCAGGTGCGTCTGAATAATGAATAATAATAACCGGTCACACATATCCCGGCTTGTTAGGAGGTCGGGGTCAGAGCGCAGGGTCCGAAATGATACGGCGCCCCTAGAGCAGTGAGGGTTAAGGGACCTCGACAGTGCTGGGACTTGAACCCCCGAGCCTCATCTGAGTATACGTACACGGCTAGATCCAGAAAAGGAACGATCGCAAGTGATTGGAGTGTGGTGAAAGAGATTTTAAAAGTGGTGGAGCGTGCGCTTGGCATCTCCGGAGTACCCATAATGCACCTTGGTGCTTGTGAGGAAGTAGGGTGTCATTTTATACACTGCATAAATTCTCGCTTATACAACGTGGTGGTGCTGGAATTGTGTGCGTGCGTGTGTGTGTGTGTGTGTGTACGTGTAGAACACCATCTCGGCCCTCCACTGGTCTCCGATGCAGAAAGCGTTACTGGTGTCGGGAGATGAGAAAGGGATTGTGGTGTGTCACTGGCTTGGCAGAGGAGACACTCGCAGCTTCTTCCCCGAACCCAGAACCATCTTCTGTCTGTCCTGCTCGCCACACACTGAGAACCACGTCGCCATTGGGTAAGACCTCCTCTAGATCTGTGTGTAGGCCTGCTTTTTGAATCCTTGTGATGCTTTGTAATGGACTGGTTCTGGGTTCATGAATCCTACCGGGTTCACGATGTTTCCTTAGTAACGAACGTGGCATTTCTTTTGCCCGGCGATCTTCTGACACTCCTCTATCTTCTCTCCAAGGTACAAGGACGGAATGATCGTACTGATAGACATCAGCAAGAAAGGAGAGGTGATGCATCGACTGCGCGGTCACGAAGAGGAGATCCACGCTCTCGCCTGGTGTCCCGATCCCCAGGAGGACACGCTGTACAGTCGAACTGAGGACAACGCTGGTATGGTATCTTCACAAAGCTTTGATAAATATACGATTTGAACGTTTCAGCCGGATGTGTAAAGTTCCTGGCCTTCTCAGCCGTGTTTGTTGTCCTTCTCTGCAGACGTGTCCAGCGGGCTGGCAGAAGTCGAGCGGGGTGGATACCTTGCTTCAGGTAGTCGGGATCAGACCGTTCGGATTTGGAGCACGGCAAGAGGCAAAGGTGAGATACAGATATTTATGAGGGGGGAAAAAAATACTTGTTTTTATATTTGGATTGGTGTCTTGTCAGTCATTTTATAGACACGCCCCCAACGCCCTGTCATGGGTATAATATCTCTATCTATCTATCTGTCTGTCTATAATAAAAAAATGGATAACACAGGTTAACCTTTTTTTTTTTTTTTTAAATTAGAGAAGTAAATTTTTTCCCGTAATTTAATTTAAAAAGTGGAACTATATATATATATATGTGTGTGTATAGGGCCTTTTTTTGTTTTAGTCTCGATGATTACGGCTCACGGCTCACGGAACTCAAAAATCCAGCATCTGAAAATATTCGAATAAAGAATTTATACTACAGGAATGTCGACCTTGTGAAAAGTATGTTCATTTATGAGCTGATACTCGGTCGTGGCTTTAAATCCTTTCGAAGCAATGACCGCGTCAGTGCGGCGTGGCGTGGAGGCGATCGGCGTGTGGCGCTGCTGAGGTGTTCTGGAAGCCCAGGTCGCTTTGATAGCGGACTTCGGCTCGTCTGTATCGTCGGGTCTGGTGTCTGTCGTAGATTCTCTGTGGGGTTCGGGTCAGGCGAGTCGGCTGGGCGATCGAGCGCGGTAATACCACGGTCAGTAAACCGGTTACTAGAAGTTTTGGCACTGTGGGCAGGTGCCGAGTCCTGCTGGAACAGGAAATCAGCATCTCCGTAAAGCTCGTCAGCAACTAGAAGCATGAAGCTCTCTAAAATCTCCTGGTAGACGCTGCATCGACTCTCGACTCGAGAAAACACACTGGACCGACACCAGCAGGTGACATGGCAACCCGAATCATCACCGACTGTGGAAACTTCACTCTGGACTTCAAGCAGCTCGGATTCTGTTCCTCTCCACTCGTCCTCCAGACTCTGGAACCTTGATTTCCAAATGAAACGCAACATCGACTTCCATCTTCCAATCCGTGATTGTGGTCGTGTACTCAACCGGACCGAGAGATTAAAGCCTCAGGAAACCTTCGCAGGTGTTTCGAGTTAATTATCTGATTAGAGTCGTCTCAGGTCGATATTTCCGTATCATAAATTCTCCATTCGAACATTTTGAGATGCTGGATTTTTCGTTTCCGTGAGCCGTAAAAAAAAAAAACGAACAAACAAACAAAAAAGGCTTGAAATATTTCACTTTGTGCGACGAATCTAGAATAATATGAAAGCGCCGCTTTACGTTGTACGTATTTCGGGTTTCTTTATCGCCGTGTACCGTCGTATCCACACCTGTACTGTAGGTGTCATGACGCTGAAGCTGCCGTTCCTGAAGAGGCGAGGCACGGGAGTGGACCCCGGGGTGAAGGAGAGACTCTGGCTCACGGTGCACTGGCCTAAAGGAAGATCTTCACAAGTCGTCTCCAGCTGCTTTGGGTCAGGAATTTTTGCTCTTTGGATGTTTATTACGGTGTTTAAAGAGCACGGTTAGTAGTGTTTGTATAGCACACGCCTGTATGTACGGTGTAACTTGTTTAAAGGTAAGACGTGATGTTTAGAACGTCATTCGACGAGCAGTGGGGGAAATAATACGTAACGGACCATTTTTATAGACCGTCAGTGTATTAACCCAGCTGATGTTAATTTGCACAGATAGGGGGTGTAATTACTTACAGATTTCAGCGAGTTCTTTGCCTCACCTCGCCTTCGAGAACTAGTGTGTTCGGAGCTTTTTTCCCGTGTCATTCCACTTTATTACACATAACTTTATTTATGGACTTTAACGTTGTGAATTCTTTATATTTACACGTTTTTCGAGTTAATACTGACGTCTGGTGGAAATATATTTACTGAAAAAAATGTCGACGCGTCCGATACTTATCCCCCCCCCCCGCCACACACACACTGTACGCTAGCTTTGTACTTACTTCAGCCGAAGTTAGAATCGTAAATATGACGTTTATTGTTATTTATTGAATTTTACACCGAATCGTCAAAGATCCAGAAGAAAGGGGATCGGGTAAGAGGTTAAGACTGCTGTGTGTCCACCTAACGCGCTCTGTTAATGAGCAGACTCGCTTGATCTACACACTCGAATTAACACATGAATGACTCTTTTTTTTTTTTTTTTTTTTTTTTTTAATATATATTTTGCCGTGTGTTTAGCGGAGAGCTGGTGGTTTGGGACCTCACCAAATCGGGCAAACAGAAGTGGACTCTGCTGGGCAGCGCGTCAGACGGTCAGAACCACAGCCGCATCGTCTTCAACATGAGCTCCGTGTGCGTGGCGGACCGAGAGCTACTCGTCAGCACGTCCATGGACAGAGACGTGAGATACGCTGTTGGCTTTTTCCGTAACGTCGTGGTCCGGTAGCTGGAGAATCCTCACGTGTACGATGTCGTTGGAGGAGGAATGGGTTCATGATGAGTTTTAACGTAAAGCCGAATCGTTATAACTGAGAAAACCCATACTTGGGACATTCTGCCGTGCTAATGGCTGTGTGTGTGTGTGTGTGTGTGTGTAAGAGAGATTAAACGAGTTGGCAGCAGGAAAACGTTACTGTTCAGGATTCTGATTCAATTCTGAAGATATTATTATTATTATTATTATTATTAAATTAGAAAAGCGGAGTGTTTTCTAAAGAGTGCCGATCGAATAACTTCCCCGTTTATCAAATACGGAAGGATTTATTCGTAAATGGTCCGTAGGCGTATTTACGCAAGGAGTATTCATGAAAATTTCGTAGAATACGTCCGTAGCCGACTCGCGCTCTCGAACGTGAGTCTCGGCCCCGTGACCCGGACCGTATCCGAGTATTTCAGAACCTGTCGATCGGGGATCGGTCAGACCGGGTCGAGCTGATAAGATGGCTGTGGTAGTAGGTCGAGTAACCACTCTTTACAGACGTGACGAGCCGAAAAGCATCGCGAGGCGGATAGATATCGCGTATCATTTCGACTTCCTGCCACGCGTTCCGGATCGCCCGCATGGCTGAGAACTGTCGATGTAATGAGTATTGGTGTGAGATTTTCAGTCTGGTTGTGTGCGTTTCTGCTGTGTCCAGATTAAGTGTTGGGATCTGGACACTCTGGAGTGCTGCTGGACTTTACCCACCATGGGAGGCTTCGTTTACTCGATGAGCTTCTCTCCGGTGGCCACGGGCCGCCTGGCGCTGGGGGTCGGGGACAGCATGATCCGCGTGTGGAACACCCTGTCCATCCAGAACCCGTACGAAACCAAGACGTACTGGCAGGGGATCAAGTCCAAAGTCACGGCCGTAAGTCACCGAAAACACGCAGAAACAAACACGACACACGAGCGGATACACGACGGCTGTATTTATACCGTTTTGAATACGAACGTTTGAATTATATACACGTTTCGGGGGTTTGCGGGGGGGGGGGGGGGGGGGGGGGCGATTCGAAGGCGTGATTTTTTTTTTAGCCGGGCGGATAATTTTGGGAAATTTCTCGTCGTTTTTGTTCCCCGAATTAACTAAACTAACTCGAAACTCGATGAAAGATGATTTGACTCTAGCGGTAACCTTGGAAACTCGGCGTGAAACGTGGGAAAGTTTTCTTTCACGTTTGGACCTTAATATTTGGTTATCAGACGTTATTCGTTTCTGCTCGTCGGCAGCTGGCGTGGCATCCGGTGAAGGAGGGATCTTTAGCTTTCGGCACAGACGACGGAAAAGTCGGGATCTATGACGTTTATTCCAACAAGTAAGAGCACACGCACGTGTTTGTCTTTAAATCTTTGACACATCTAGCGTAATAGCAGGTTTTTTGACTGTGTGTGTGTGTGTGTGTGTGTGTGTGTGTAGACCTCCACAGATCTCCAGCACGTACCACCGTAGAACGGTCTACTCTCTGGACTGGGGTCCTGCAGTACCGCCTCTGTCATTCGGTGAGTCTCTTTTTTTTTTTTTTTTTTTTTTCTTTTTCTTTTTCTTTTTTCTTTTTCTCTTCCATCCATCAGTTCATCCATAACACCCTAACTCCCGAGCTGGCAAATATTGAAATAGCACCGGCGCCAATAATCATCCGTCATGGAGCAGCATCGCCCGGAGCGTCGTTCGTGCGGACTGCGTAATTGAGAGAGATTATGTACAAGCCCATTCCCTTACGGGCATTTTAGCCGGGAAATGGAGGAGCAGAAACTTCATTTGCAGCCCGGCTGCGGCCTCGTACCGCTTCTCGCTTCTTATCCGTCGTCAGGCCGGAGGGCGGAGGAGATGATTGCTTTTTGTTCTGAGAGAGACGCCGACGCAGTGGCGAAAGCGGCGACGGGTTTTGTGTATGTTAATGTGTTTACTCTCGGGGGTTTCTCACGGGACCGTTTATCCGGGCGTAAATCGAGGTCCGAGCGCGTGCCTGAGGGGATACGGAAGACGACACGCTTCCGTCCGGCTTCTTATCGACTTCTCGAAGGCTGCGACAGAAGATGCGGATTCGCACGCACGTCACCAGAGATCCAGAAATACGTTCTGCTGCATCGTTGTTTATTTTCGGGGGGCGGGGACTTTTTCTTTTCAAATCGGCAAAACCCATCACCTCCGGTCAGTCCCTCGTGTGTGCGTTCTCAGGTGCAGGAGATAAACCTGACTACACGCTGTACAGTTGTGCCGGAGAGGGCGTCATCTTTCAGCACGACCCGTGGAAGCTGTCGGACGAGGCCAGCAACATCGATAAACTCATCTGCGACACGAACGACATTAAAGTAAGCTCTTCGTGCGCACACACACACACACGCACACGCACGCACACACCTGATGTGGTTTATTAATGATATCATTATAACGCTAGAATTATGAGTGCAACTGCAATCAATGTCGCACCTAATAAACTAGGGGTGGGGTGGGGGGTGGGGGAGGTTGGGGGGGGGGGGGGGGGGGTGGAGGAACAGTATAGTTTAGATTGTAATTCACTCAGTGGTTTCAATGTTTTGTGCGTACGGCTGATTAAGTGTGGTCTGTTATCCGCAGCACAAACTGTCTCCTCACACAGACCTGAGCTGGAAGCCGGATGGGAAAGTCTTGGCTATCGGAAATGAAGACGGGTGAGCGGTTTCCACGCGGTGCTCTTACAGTCGCTTATACGAAGGATGCATTTCCTGTTTCGAAACTAATCGGGAAGTCAAACCCCCACTTGCTGTGCTTTGGTTTCCTAGAAACACGGTTATCTAGGCGATAAAAATGATTCCAGCCTGCCTAGCGTGTTTATTTTCTCTCGAGGTGACTACATAGTTGTTAGCAGTAGAGTTCTATCCCACCTGTGAGTATTATAATTCAGAATATTATGCTACTTTAAATTATTATTATTATTATTATTATTATTATTATTATACAATTGCTCATGGAATGGATCTGGCGAGGTTTTTTTTTTTTTTTTTTTTTTTTTTTTTTAATATAAAGTCCCTGCGTTATTCGATGTGTTGACCTAATTTCCACTGAAACAGGAAGTCAGGGCGGGACATATCGAGTGGCTCCTCCCCCATTTAAAATAGCCTATAGTGTTCATCTGTCCTCGCAGCCTGGGCTAAGCCGTACTTGACTACAGTTAGTTGCGTGGATTTTTATCGTGTCGGGGGCGGGACACTTCACATTCTAGAAAGCGTTTGATTGGATGGAAAATCTCATGAGACGTGCAGGATGACGTCATCGTTTTGGAGCGCACTAGCGTATAGATGACCTTACGGAGGACGTATTCGTACTAAAAACCACAAAAGCTCCGTTTTGATTTCATGCAGACGTTTTTTCTGGCTCGGGGGGACACGTTTTTCTGGCTCGCAAGTTAGCTCCGCCCACACCCGGATATTAGACGCTCGGCTCGGCGTCTTTCCCTTAAGAAAGCAATAAGTAAATCAAATGAAACTCAACTGGTTAGGTGAGATTGGTTGGAAACATGAAAGTTTGTGGATGATTTAATTGAAATCGCAATTCACCGAACAGACAGCAGGGGGGGTCGAGTTTAAACTCTGTCTGTCTAATGTCCTGTGAGCGTCATAATAACATAATAACAATAACAATCAATTTGTCAATGAAATAATATTATTTAAAGCCAAATATCTCTATGAAATGAATGTTATGTAAGGGAAGTTTCAGGATTTTTACCGTTGTTTCTGAATAGTCCGGAGCCGTAGCTCGCTACGTTTACGTTTTTGTTGTTTTTTTCTTTTAAACGCACGAGCCGATTTAATCCACACAAACACAAAGCTGTTGTATTTGTTCGCAGCTCTATAGAAGTGTACAAGGCGCCGAGTCTGACGCTTCTGTGCACCGTGCAGCAGCACCATAAACTCATCAACACACTGCGCTGGCACCATCAGCACTCCACCCAGCCGGAGCTGCACTGCCTGCTCGCCTCCGGCTCCAGTAACGCCCTCATCTACATCCACGACCTGCGCGGCGCTATCGGTGAGCGCCACACACACACGTGTCTCCTCCTATACATATACATATACGTGTGTGTTGGGGTGTGCAAAGGCAGCTTCAGCACTCATTTCTCAAGGTTCATACGTCAACAGAAACGTAAACGCGTAGGTATTTTAGGTAATTTCTTTCAGAATGTCTGATTTAATTTGTGTGTGTGTGTGTGGGTGAATATCTGGTTATTTTAATACAGAGAACCCGTCCGAGAGCCCGGTCTCGGTGACCGAAGCCTTCCGCACTCTGTCTGGTCACACCAACAAAATCACGGGCTTGGCGTGGAGTCCTCACCACGACGCTCGCCTGGTCACAGTCTGCTACGACGGAACAGCTCAGGCAGGTCTACTCTTGTGTTTACAGATTATTTTTTCAGTTTACGGTCACGGTTATTAATAAAGCGTCGTCTAGGCGATTTGCCGATGTTTATGTTGCCACTGCTGTCTTGCTGTAAAACTAAAAACGATGGATTTGAGATGCCTGTACTCGACACTCGTAGTGTTCATTTGGATTGATGATAACTACAACATGATAGACTTCCTGATTGAAAACCCGGCTAGCGGACTCGCTCGCTAATAAGGCTTCGGCTATTGAACCCCGGGTATATCTTACCTGGTTATATATGTATATAACTGTACGTGTGTGTATGTTGATGTGCTCCGCTGCAGGTGTGGGATGTGCCGAAGCAGGAGCCGGTGTGTAACTACAGAGGTCATAGCGGACGTGTGCTGTGTGTGCAGTGGTCCCCCGTTGACCCCGACCTGATCTGGACAGGCGCCGATGACTTCACGGTGCAGGAGTGGGCCGTGTCCAAACAGGAGCACGTCAAACCTCCGAAGAGTGCGTATCAATCTCACTAACCATCTACACCCGGAAACAGTTTTCGTTTCGGTGACGCGTGACAGATTTTTCTGCAAGCTCGTGCCGCCTAGTTGATCAGAAGGAACGCTTTTTGGCACAGGTAGGAGACGTGTGGAGATGGAGAAAAAGAAAGCACCGATAAAGAAAGCCAAGAAGAAGAAGAAGGTCGCGGAAAAGCGCGGGGCGAAGACGGAGGAGAACGAGTCTCCGATGGGAGAGGAAGCCGGAGGAGGAACCGGCAGCGGAATGGATGAAGGACAGACGGAGGATGAAGCAGAAGATGAGAAGAGAGAACACGTCGTCTCCGCCGTCACTGGTAACGTTTCACTCGTCTCTTCCTCCTCCTCCTCCTCATCATCATCATCTCACAATGGGGGTTTTATTTTTCTCAGTGTATTTTATTGCTCTAGGATGTCTAAAGATGTTTTTATCTCGAGTACAGGTTCGTCTCAGGACGCCGGTCCGGTCGCGGAGAGAGCGCACGTGAACGGCGAGAAATCTTTTCTAACTGCGAAGAAAGAAGAGAAGGATGAAAAGAAGAAAGATAAATCAGGTCTCTTTGTTTTTTTGTTTTTTTTTTAAATTTTCTTTAACAGCTCAAGACATACAACGTGACTTAAAAAAACAGATCTCCATCACTCCTCTGACACGTAATACAGCGCCCTCTAATGGGCCTTCCCGATATGACGCCGTCTGTCCCGCATACACGTCGGCCTACGCTATAGATTTAAGAACGCACTAGAGCAGCAGTATTTAGGTTTGACCTCCATAACGATCGAAATGATCATCGGGAAGACGTCCCGAGTGCTGACACGTGAAAAAGGCCTCGGACACGAGTCTAATAAAGGTACGAGGAGGACGTAGAAGGCTTCTTATGAAGACTAAAGACCCGAATCTCGATTTAAATGAGCGCTCGTTGCAAATGAAAACAAACGAACCCGTTTTCGTCGCTGTACTAACGCCTCTCTTACAGCATTTTAGCATTTACGGTACTTTTAGCCCGTGATCTGTTCGTGAAAACGCTGGGACGTGAACGTGATTTGTCTTGCTTTTCTAGATCTGAGCATGAAGAAGAGGAAGCCGCGCTCCATCCTGCCTCTCAGCACCTCCATGGACCACCGAGCCAAAGAGGATCTTCAGCGGGACTGCCTCACGCTGGCCGCCGTCAAACACACACAGGGTCAGGGAGCGCATCGGCGAGGAAGCGATGTGACATAAATATTATATCACGCTCCTTTCAGGCATTTCTATAATATGTGATACGTGTCTGCGGTCAATTCCGAGAAAACGCCAGCTCCCGCGAGTATTGCGGCGTTTCCTTCGATTCCCGGAGGAACCTCCGGTTACTCCGTGACTCGGCCTCACACTCCCTTCCTCTTCCAGGTCAGACAGAGAACTGTGTACCGGGAACCGGAGAACACATCCAGCTCGGTTTATTCGCAGACAGACAAGCCCTGTACAGGATGTTCCAGGAGGAAGGTAAGAGATGCGATACATTCTCGTCGTTAGCATGAGGGCGGCGTAGCGTCGAGGCTAACGTTCTGTACTAGTGAACAGTTTTCTGGAGCAGAAACGGGGACGTCTCGCATAAAGGTTCTTCCAAATAACGGAGCACTGAAAGACGGAGTGGGTTTTTTTTTTTTTAGAGGAAAACGATCAACGAAGCGATCGCGTGATGCGGCACATCGTGGCCGTAACCGAGCCAGAGTCGATTGTTCTCCCATATCGGCACACCCTGAAGTGTTTTGCTCGTCTTCACGGCGCAGTAATTTGCCGATTTCACACCATTTAGCGTTGTGGAACGTCCGCAGAAAACGGACGTTATAGCAGCTATAAATGGTCTTTCCCTCACCGGCCTCTCTCTCTCTCTCTCTCTCTCTCTCTCTCTCATTTTTTTTTCCTTTCTCTTTTTTTTTTTATTTTCCTCAGCTTGTCACTCTCTTTACCATTACCGTTAAACGAACGTCTCCTAACAGATCGCGTGTAGAGTCCGACATCGACGCCTTTTGTCCACGAGTTCCTCAGAACGAACCGTTCGAGAGGCGATCGGAGCTCGCACCTTTTTAAAACCCCTGGTTGTTCGCTCTGTTCGTGCAGAGGACAGTCACCTGGAAGCAGGACATTATGACTCGATGATGTATCTGAGGCTGTGGAAAGGAGACCTGATCGGAGCTCTACAACTGGCCACAGAGAAAGGACAGCTGACTGACCACTTACTGAGCTTAGCACCTACGGGTAGGCGTCCCTTCTCTCCTTCTCCTCGCTCACTATATGAAGCAGGCAGCTCTGATTGGCTAGCGAGATAAGGACGGACAGCTCCCTGACCAGGAAGTAAAGATTTAAGAGGCGCGGATTTTGGAGAGCGTTCCGTATGCGGTTCTCTGTATAGTTATAGCGTTTGAACCTGCTAGTGGAAATGACTCGCTTGCCGAGTCGGTGTATTAGGATGAGTCCGTAATTAATATTTGAAGTTCGAGTAAGTCTCGTACCACGATTTTTTCGAGACGAGCTCACAGGAGCGGCGGCGGCGGCGTCGGCGTCGTCGTCATCATCGTCATTATCCTCATCGTCCTCCTCAGCCGGACACTCGAGCTGTCGATCCAGATCTCACTAGCCAATTTGAGTCAATTGCCGTTAAGCCCCGCCCACACGAGCGGTTTGAGCCATGTAATCGTTTCTTTTCTGGTCGTTCTAGCCGGTTATCAGGTGTGGGTCAGGACCGTAGAGGCTTATGTGAAGCAGCTGTGTATGCAGGAGCAGTTCCTCAAAGCCGCCTCGCACCTCGTGTCCGTCCACAAGCTCTACGAAGCCATCGGCCTCCTCAAATCTCACCAGTTCTACAGGTGAAGTCGGCTTTTTGAAACCGTTAACCTGTCATTCGTCTGCTTTACGGCATTTCAAAAAGGACTAAAGTTTGCGGTTAATCGACAGGGAAGCCATCGCCCTGGCCAAAGCCAGACTGCAGCCTGAGGACCCCGTGTTGAAGGATCTCTATATGAGCTGGAGCGCCGTGTTGGAGAAGGACGGCCATTACACTACCGCCGCTAAATGGTGAGCGAAAAAATCGACACGATCGAGGAAAAGTCTCGTTTTTCAAAGCGTGTGCAGGACGGGTTCTGAATCTCTGTACGCGGTCGAGTTTTAATAAAACCGACACATTTCATTTACTGTGCTTGTTCATGGATGTGCTCATTTGCATAAAGAAACGCCTCCGGTTCACCATATATGGTAAACGACCGTTCGTGGCATGGCTTTGTCACTTTGCTGACACTGACGGAGTGGAGAATGGTTTATTTGGCACTTCTAGTGGCGGTTTGTCTAAGAAATGAATCCAAAATTATTCTTTTTAGAAAATGTTTTTATTTTAAGCATTCAATTGCCCCAATTACATTTCTTTTTTTTAAAAAAACCCTGCAGTGATGTTAAAATCCTTCGTTATCGTTGTCTTATCCACCGCAGTATTTGGAAACGATATGAACGCGTATAAATGCGTGTGATTATTCAGCTCACGGTGGTTTGGGAAATGCCAAACACGGTCTCAAGTCTCCTGTTGATTTGCGCTAGAATTGAAAAGGATTACATTTGCACAGGACAGAAAAGAGTTTCCTGCAGTTACACGTTTCTACCACTAGAGGGCGGGGGGGTTCTACATACAACATGGCCATGCGCGAATCACGTCGTACGAGTAGAAACTGCTGATAAACGAGACCCCAGGTTATGTCCGTATCCAGGTTTATGATTTTAATATTTGAAATAGAGGTGTAAAGGTGTCTTGTGATGGGAGGGGGAAAAAAACGGGAATACTTGCGTCCTGAAGTCCAAACTGTCTCGTTCCTACAGCTATCTCGCCGCGGACTCCGGTTTTGACGCGGCCAAGGTCATCGCTAAGAAAGGGGACGTGACGTCACTGAAGACGGCCGCCAACCTTGCGAAGTTCGCCGGCGAGAGAGACCTGTGCCACTCACTCGCTCTGAGATGTGCGAAAGACCTCGTGCACTCGCAGGATTGGCTGGCAGCGCAAGAGATCCTCAGCATGCAAGACACCTTATTGGTCAGTTTGATTTTGGTGGTTAGTAAATGGAATGAGTTGTTGGGTGAAAATACACAGCGCTGTAAATGTCAGGTAAAGTTCGTGTGTGTGTGTGTGTGTGTGCAGAACGTTCCCAATATCTCCGATCTTCTTCTCCGTTTAGGGTCACAGGCTTGTGTTCTGTGTGTGTGAGCTCCTCACTCAGAGACTGTCACACACCGGGTTGGTGACCTGGACCTCGCCGTCATGTCACGCCTGGTCTAAACCCAGCGACGAGCAGTGCTTCCTCAGTGCCGTACAGAGCGTGTGGAGGAGTGTGTTCGGGCTCGACTCTGCAGATCCGGACCGGCTCGGAACGCTCCATCAGCAGCTGAGAACCGTGGAGAACCCGCCCGCTACTGCCGGAGCACCCGTAGAACAGGTACCGTGGAGTACGGAAGTGTCGAGACTCCTCCTTCTACGAATGTCATGACGTATAGGAGTATGCGTATGTAAACGTGCGATGTGCTTCCGTCCTGCAGCTGTTGTCTCACGTGGCCTTGGACGTAGCTCTTTGTGCACTCAGTGAGCTTCTGGGTGACTGGGGCTCGCTGGTAGAGGAGCTTCTGAGAGCTTTGAGTCGAGTCTTCAAGGCCAATCGTTTTCCTCTCATGGCCGAGATGTGCCAGCTTTTCCTCCCTGGAGGTAAGAGAATCGCTCGCAAGAAGAGACTTGAGCTCGATTCGAGTATTATGATGTTTTGTGGTTTTAAAGCCCCGCCCCCTCCCGCGCAGGTACGGATTCTGTGGCGGTCTATAAACAGAAGCTGCAGAGCGACGAAAGAAGCTCGGCCGCATCTCGGAGTCTGGAAGCTCTCGTCTGTTACCAGCTCATGTATAGAAACTGGTGGGGATGTAGTGGCGGCGCGAAACGCTTTAACGGCCACCAGACGCCGGTAGAGAACGGAGACGCCGCTCACGGGAGCGAACCCGCTCTCGATGACGCCGAAGGATCTCCAGGCGAGGACGTCTGGGACGTTCTTCTCTCGGAGCCTCACGCCGCCCTGCAGTCCAGACAAAGAGCTTTAGAAGCCGTCCAGAGCAGAGTGGCCGTGCTGGTCCAACAACACCGCCACCTTCAGGAGGAGTCCGGCGATCTCACGTACGAGCAAAACACCCCCGAAGGACGGGGACATCCAGAGTCCAGGTAAAGATGTCGATGTTGTAAATGAAATGTTTTTGAGAGGATTTAAAGCTGGAAACGTGACCGCAGTCACGTTTTTGTCGATCTCACGTCGTCGTATCGTCGAGCCGTCCTTCCGATACATCCCACCGAAATAGACGGTTAAAATGACTTATTTACCTGCAGTTAACCCCGCTAAAGAGCGCTGTTTTGCGCTAACCATCGGAAAACGTCAACAGAGTGCCTCCGTACGTAAACTTCCCACAAACTGATCCCTTAGACTCGCATTTTATTGGCTACCGGCTGATATATAGTGAAACGGGATTAACCAATCAGGTTCACGTGGTGCCTTAAGTAATTAAATGATGGTTTCCGAACACCGCCACCAGCACTTCTACGACCCGGAAATGCACACGTTGCTCTCCTCAGTTTAATCAGACCATGTGCTGACGTTTTTATTTTTATTATTTATTATTTATTTATTTATTTATTTAAATTGACCTGCTTCCCTTCTTCATGTCCTTAAAAGGAGCTGATTTACTCCTTGACGTAACCGCTACAGCACCGGTTATACGCTGACGTCTTTTCCTTTCTGTTTCTCTCAGGCCTCCTGCAGATGCCGAGTCTTTTCCCGTCCTGGTCACGCAGGTCGCTGAGCATCAGAAAATACTCGCTGCCATTCCTGACCACGTGAAAGTAAGTCGTCCGGTGGTAGGCTTGTGCTGTTATTCGGGTGACGGTGTTAGAGAATATCCCTGCTAAACTTTAAAGAACAATCATAATAATAATAATAATAATAATAATAATAATAGAAATGATTGCTATTAAAGCTGGCGGAAAATAAATTCACTCAGTTCAGTCTGTATCCTGAAGACGTTCCTGTGCTGGGAAACTGTTCAAAGCACTGACACTGGAGACTCCTTCCATTCAAAAACTTCACCACATCTGCGATTATGTTTTCTTTGTTCAATGATGTTTTTGAAATCAAAAAAAGTTTATCACTAGTCTTCGATGATGTGCTGCCGTTACTATAGGAACGAGAAGGTATTAGAACAAGCGCATCAATATACGTCGGTTCAGTTCACGTTCCAGTCTGGACTACTTCCCGATACACGCCTTCCGACCGATCGGATTCGAGAGCGTCACGGCGTAGCCTACGTGACGATCACCCGGCGTGATGGACAGTCCGGTCACGTTCACGTGTTGGGGAACCGCTCAGATTTGTAGAAGATAAATCCGTAAAAATGAACGATGAAAATGTTTTTGTTTTTTGTTTTTTTCCTCGAACAGGCACCGTTACCACGGTAACCCGGTCCTCGGCGCTCGTTCTTTCTTTGCATAACGGAGGATTTCTTTCTTTGTTCCAGAACTACGCCTTCCCGGACGTGCTGGAATGTTGTCTCGTCCTCTCGTACACGGATCAGCACTTCGGCGGGGTCCCACGCCGTCACCGCGAGAGGGCTTCGGCTTTACTGCTGACGTACGCGACCTCGGGCTCGCCGTACAAAGCGCGGCAGAGATTCTCTTTAGGAATCCACGGCAGCACTTAGTTATTCTCTCTTGAATAAAATACGTCATTGTTTTTTTTTGTTTGTTTGTTTAATGTGTAAAATTAATCTTACACACACACACACACGGTCAGCTATATTATATTACATCACATTGCCTGTACCTTAATAAAACCTTTTTTTTTCCCCCCACAAACAGAAATGATGTGGTGTATTTCTTAATGTCAAAGACGCAGGATGTAAATCTAGCAAGATACGAATTGACGCAAGACGTGCGGATTTGGGTTCTGTTTTGCGGGGGGGGTTTCCCCCCTAAGTTTAATTAACAGAAAGTTAACCCCGAGAAATACAATTTTTTTAAAAAAACACCCTACGTCAATTTCTACTTAAACGTTTCCATAAAATACGCTTCGAACATTTCATGATGGAACGACCTGCTGCACTACACACATCGGGCACGGACGCGTGTTGATCGTCGGTAGGAACCTCGTTTACTAGTTTTAATAGACGATGACGGAATGCGGAAATTGTGACGGGTCGGAGCGAGACGATCGTACGTCTCCGTTAATACCGAGGCTTGATCGGGAGAGGATGAGGAGTACGAGTACACAGAATTGTCCTCTCGGCGGTTCGTTTTCGGTAGTTAATTAGGCATTAATGAAGTAGCTGGCTCGTTAGATTAGATTTCAGCAGATGGATGCATCGTATTGAGCCCGAAGGGAAAATCCGTGTGGGGAAAGAGCGACGTACGGTGAGCAGGATTCGATCAGACGCTTTGGCAGCGACCACGCTAACTGGATTTGGGGTTTGAGTGATGTTCGTCTAAGTTTCCAGTCGGTCTACCTCGGGGGTTCTTCAATCTCATCTGCAGTCTTGTTCGTGCGTCCTCGTTAACCAGAACACCGGATAAGACGATTTAGAGCAGTCAGTACGCCTACTTGCATGTCTTTTGGACAGTAGGAGAAAACCGGAGAACCCAAAGGAACCCGTGTGGACGCGGTGAGAACATCCGGAACGCCAGACGGACAGACAGACGGGACCCTGAGCTCAGATCATGGCGCTGTGAGGTGGTAACGCGATCTACTGCACAATGGATGGATGGATAGCGAATTTTATTTATGGTGTCCAACCCTGGTGTGTCAGCGTTCTTCCTCAGATGATGTTCAAAACGTCTGCTAGAAGAACACACACATTATTTACACGTCAAACAGCGCTGTCCGGGTCCCTGTGAACGCGGCGTCGCTATAGAAGCAATAACGTATTAGTATAATCTCGTAGCAGAGGTTAGAGAAAATTAATCAACAGCGTCTGATCAAATCGGTCTGCGTTTAGCAAAGCGTTATGACAAGGTGAAGTTTTTAATTATTTTTACTTTAAAAAATTTTTAGTAGATTTAGCTTTGATATATATAAAAAAAAGGTCATTCTAATTTTTTAAGATTGTTTTTTCTTTATCAAAATTGTGATTTAGTCTGGGTTTTAGGTTTATTTCTGATTATTTTTAGATTTAGTTTAGATTTTTTTTTTTTTTTTTTTGGTTTAGCATGATTTTTATTTTTTTATTTAATACATTTTTTTTATTTAATTCGAATTTTTTTTCCTTCATTTTTTAACAGCACTTTGATTTAGTCTGGGTTTTAGATTTAGCTGTTTTTTTTAACATTTTTTTAAAAAAACATTTTATTTTGATTTATTAGATTTTAGTGTTCAGTTTACTTCAGATTTCCATCCTTTTTTTTTTTTTTTTTTTTTTTAAAGATTTAATTATTTTTTAGTCTTTCCTCACCCTAAATTGCTGACAGGTTTTTCACATGAAGGCTCAGATACTCTCATACATCATGTTTACAATAATGAAAAAAAACAAAATGTGCAAAATTAAAAGTACAATATAAAATGACTCAATATTTTCTTTTAATAATCACACAACATCACTCACATAATCCCAGACGTCAGCTTCTTTTAACTCGGACTGGTGTTGCCGCTTTGCAATAGACGTTTCGTTTAGTTGTTTTTGTTTGGTTTTTTTTATAGAAAAAAAGAAAAAGTAACATATTTTGATAGAAAACATTTTAATATACAAGAGTTTGAAACATCGGATGGAATAAAAACAACACGTACCACAAACAATCTATTTCATGGTGGACAAATTAAAAGACGTTTCTGCACAGAACCAGTGTATCCCTGCACCTTACTCCATAACAAAGATGTCCGGATTTAAAACACTTTTTTTTTCTTCTTCTTCTTTCTCTTTCATAGGAAAAATGCTAAAAGATTGGCTCCTTTGAAAGTTTGACATTTTAATACACAATACTTCGCAGCATAATTTAAAATATCACAGCACTGAACAGATGTTTCCTCGTTGCCTGTAGGTACGACACCGGATCTCTTCAAGCCTCGTTTTTTTTTCGTTTTTTTTTTTTTTTTATTTAAGAAAAGCAATCCGAAACGAGATTGTGCCAAACTGCTGGTGGAGCATATTAAAAATGCTGTGGATCTTGTTAGCTGTGAGATACGAGGTGCTAGTCCTGTGCTTAAAAAATATAGAGAGATTTGTTTCAGTTGTTTAATGCTGTAAAACAAACGAATAAAATGTCCGGGAGGAATGACGCGCCGGGAGACGGCCGCTACGCGGGAGAGCTGTAACGGGACGTTTCTGTTTGTTTGGGTGAAAGGACCGGGTGTAAGAGCGGAACTGCTCGTTTTTCTCCACCGTCCTGATGTGGTTGAGGGATGGAGGGAGAAAAAATAATAATAAACCCAGTATCTGCTCTTCTCTGCTCCGAGGGATTTAAAAACAAGTGCGTGGTGGCGTCGGAGGTCAGTGCTTGTTGTTGGCTTCATCTTGCGACGAGTTGGAGATGCCGTTCTGAGTCTGAGAAGAACCCGAGCCCAGGCCGTAGAGCCGCCCGCAGTACTTGGCGTCGTCGATGTTGTCTTCGAAAAATAACTGCGGACGAGATGGAACCGTTAGAGCATCCCTCAAATCGATCAATACATTCAAAAGCGTTCATTTTACAAATCAAGGGATAGAATGAAAGACTTAAACATTGAAAGTAAGTAAGTAAGTAAGTAAATAAATAAATAAATGAAATATGCAAGTGAGACCGGTAATTAAAAACTAACTTGGATAAATAAAATGTTTTAATATTCATTTGAAATATCTTCATTTCATTTTTAATCACCGGTCTGAATTGTATATTTTATTGCTTATTTATTCATTAAATGAACCCTTTAATTTGTAAAATTCATGAATAATAATAAATAAATAAATAAATATACATAAATTTTATATAGGGTTTTTTTTTTTCATTATTATTTATTTACTTTTTTTATTCCTAAATTTTACAAATCAAAAGGATAAAATGAATGAATTAAAAAAATGTAATTAAAAAAAGCAATAATATAAAAATGGAATTTTTTTTTTTTTATCCATTAATTTATGCGCCACCTCTTTCATCCTGAAGAAGGCCATTCCGGTCAGCAGCGAGTCCGAGCCGGCCTGATGCTGTCTCCCGATCCTTTTCAGCTCCAGCTGGTCTGCGACTTCCTGAAGTCCACCCTAAAACACACACACACACACACACACACACACACACACACACACACAGCCTTTTAACTATTTTCTTATTTAATAATAGTTAAGTCAGGCGTACAATGACTATTTTATTTTTTAAACAAAATCACCGTAATGATCTTTTTATCGTGACAGAAAGCGAGCACGCCGCGTCTCTCTTCAGAACCTTTTATCTAGTTACAGTAAACGATACCGAAGATGTAAATGGGCCGAGATGTTCGTTATTTCACTCTGTATGTTACAGCCTTTTCGTGAAGTGTATTTTTCCTTAGACAGGACTGAAATAGAAGATGAGATCACCTTAACCCTCTGCTCTGCTGAGACCGACGGCAGAAACAGATCCTGACGGAGGATAAACGCGCGTGTTAACTTTACGACTATGATAAAACGATCCGACTCCAATTGAACGGCTTCATTTGACGGAACCGATCCCGGAGGATGAGCTTTTCGTTAGCTAGCGCTAGAAGCTACAACGGTTTCGTACGAAAGCTTTCGTTGTAACGAAGTGACGTTCCTACAGCAGAGGCTTTTATATAAAACCTATTTATTAAACAGTTATTCTGTTAGATCAGAGGTTAGATCCACATGCAACCCCAGGCCTTTCCTTTTACTCGTCGGACGTTATTTCAGCTCGCCGGTATTATTCAGTCCGTACGGGATTTCGCAGGATTTGATTTGATTTTTTTTGGTGATCACTGCAACAAAAACGCTGGACTTTGCTGCGGCTTTTTTTTTATTTATTTATTTATTTATTTATTTATTTATATTGATGGAACATTGGAGATTTTTGCGTTTTTTTTTTCTCCTCGCGGAAAACTACTCGAATCGGCGAAATCGCATTCGCACGGAATTGTTCTTTCGCAGTGATGTTTGTTGGTTTGTTCAACCATGCACATATCCTATGTTCGACCGAGAAATGTTCGTCCTTTCGCGGCGATGTCTGCCGGTAAACGAGACGTTCTAGCCGTATCCGTGTTCGACGCACGTGAACCGGAGACGGTTTTGGCCGTACGCGCGTCGTGATGACGTCATGTGACGCGTCTCGGCCCGAATCTGTGGGAAATGATTTTGAAAGATCGCGAGCTCCTCCGGATATTGTGCAGTTTCCTCGTGTCAAACGTGTCTAAGGTACTAAACCTTTAGCTAGAAAACAATTTCTACAAATACAAATCGCGCACTCTTAATGCACCGTACGTTCTTGCAGAAGAACTACTGAATATTCAGGGTTAACGTAATAAAAGCGTTTATTGGACAAAAAGACAAAACACACAATGTACAGAGAGTAAACACAGACGTCACCGCGTTGCTCGCCGTGAAATACGGACTAAATTGATACCAGATGTAATTTAGACGAGCGGGTGGACTGATCCAGGTTCAGAAATCTACTACACTTATTGAAAGGTATATTATGTACAGCGAGTAATAATAAAGTGTTTATATAAACTTTTCCCTCCTTATAAAGGTATCATGAAGCACGTATTTCCAGACAGTGTTCTGGAAGAAATTTACAGAAGAACCTATTTTTTTTTGGTTCTGTTTACCTTCAGGTTTTTGCAGCTCTTCATGAGATATTTCACATCGTAGATGGCAGGAAAGAAGAGGTTCAGGATCTGAAAGAACTCGTGCTCCTCTTCCGGGAGCCGAGCGTCCGTGAGGAGCTTCACCAGGTAGCCGAAGTCGTATCCACTGCCCGGAACACGCCAGAAGATATTAGTGAACCGTTCTCAAAAACTAGATAACGTAGAATGAAGATTTGCCGCAGAACGGGGGGGGGATGGGTGGAGTCGGACCTGATCCAGCTCCTCCTACCTTTTTTGTGTGGAGCCAAAAGTCCGAGGAGTGGAGTGTGTTTCAGGGGGTTAGGAGTTAGGGGTTAAGCTTAGAGGAGGAGGAGGAGTTGGATCAGATCCAGCACCAGATCCACCCCCTGGACCTCAACGTCTTTGATTTGAAAGATTTGTTTTTTTCGTTTTCGTTACCTATGAAAGGAGAGCCACCGCACGTTTTCACACAGCACCAAACCCGAGGTCATGAGGAGCTCGGCGAAGTACAGAGTATCGATCCCTTCTTCCTCGTGCTTCTTGAACTGAAGGCCCGAGTTCTGCAGAAGGTCTATGGAGTCCTGGGAGTACATGTCCTCTCTGGAAAAGGAAGGGGGGGGATGGGGGACAGAGAAAGAAACTTCGGTAGACAGTCATTACACGACTAAAGATGACTTGAGATGTTGGAATATTGTGTTCTGCAATAATATTGATAATAATAATAATAAATGTGCCTCAGTACACTGTCCATCACCTGATCATAACTTAATCGCAAGAACCTACGTTAAATTGAACTTGAAGTTGAACTGCCAGGTGGTGGTCCCGGGTGGATAGTCGCCGTCTTCGTTCATGAAAGTCAGGCCGAGCTGAATAATCTTCAGCAGGTCCACGTTGCAGCGCAGGAGCTGATACTGATAATCGACAGTGCTGCGAAATTCTCCGATGGGTCGAACCACCACGCCGGGGAACTCCGTGTCCTATCAGAAGTTGGGGGACACTCGACTAAACGTTTCTCATGAGCTTTAAAACCCTTTTGATCTGAAGGTGTGTGATTAAATGTTTGGAATCTTTGAAATATAACCGTACCGACGTATTAGTTTCTTTCATTAGAAAACTAACATTTTATCTACAAAAATATATATATATATATATATTATAATATTTTTTTTATTTATTTTTTTTTTTTTTAATAAACGGGCGACTCGGAGCGGAATATTCCGAAAAGCAGCCGATAAGAGTCCGGCGCAGGCGGGAACTCCTTTAATACTGTTTAAAAAAAAATCACCTCAGGGAAATTCCTCAAGAAATCGGGTGAGAAAACGCCAAGAATACGTTTCTGGGAATTCTCGGCAAAAAGGGCGTCGACTTTGAAGATGCTAAAACACAAAATTATTTTGATTTATTTGGGGTTTTTTTTTTATCACGACATAATTCCCATAGTTCCATCTGTGTTACTCCAGAGTTAACGAAAAGGGAAATCGATGACTAAAACGTTCATTACACGACAGTTCACTAATCCGATCGGTCGAGCGGCGTTCCGAGAGTGTTTATATGTAATATAACCGCGCCGGGACGTTTCACCGCGTGTGTATCGCTCCGCTCCTCCGTGTCCGCCAAGCAAGATACCACTTCCTAGTCCGGAAAGGTTTCTACGGTAGAGACAGCGACGGCGGACACGCCGAACGGCACTTTTTTCAGGGACGTCTTTTGCCGTAAAATATGAACGATGACAAGATGGGGGGAAAAAAAAAATGGACGCCGATTTTACCGGAAGCACCTTTAACGGGAACGTACAAAATCGACGTTCCGTAAAACGAGCAGAGCTTCTTCAGGATCTATTTCACTAGCGGCGGGAAAATAAACGAAACGTCTGGCGGTATCGCGTCCGAAACGTCACTTACGAGATATTAATTAATATTTTGCGTGGATAGATAAGAGCCGTCGTATAAAAGCGACGTCGCTCTCACAATCAATTATAATACTCGGTATGACAGCACCGGCGTAAGAGTTCGCGTTAAAGGAAATCGTTATCCGGCGCGCTTACAGATTTGGCTTTTAAAATTCCGTCCGAGTCCAGCGTTCACGTTTTATTGCGTTTATTTATTTAAATTTGCCGATCGAACGATTGTTTACTGTATTAACCTGCGTACGATGGGCGTACCTTTCTTCCGATACAGCGTTCACCTAGATCGAACGTTTGTTTCCGGCAAAAAACGACGGACGGCCTTCCACGAACGCTCGATTTAACGGACGTATTAAATCGCGAGCTTCGTATCGGGCGGTACGATACCGCACGCGGTCTCGTTGCGCCTCAGAAGACAAAACAAATATACCCACCATAGCGATGTAGTTGTAATTCTGAACGATCTGGCGGATTTTCCTCATCTCCTCGTCCACGTTGCTGGCCCAGACCTCGCAGATGATCTGACTGGTGTCTGCAAGTGCAGCTGGCATCTTGGTTCAGGACGAAGACCAAAGCACAGGAGGTGGCAAGCAGGCAGCAGGTAATAGGAGGGAACTCTGTAATCAAGAGCACTGGAATTAGATAAGATGGTCAGTCAGACTGGGTAAACAAAAACACAAACAAACAAACAAACAAACAAACACCAATGTAGTACCAAAAAGTCCAGAAGAAGCGTGGTGGAGACCAAACAAGCTCCTGAGGTTTCTAAACCCAAAACAAACCCAGCTAGTTTAAGTGCGTTACTAGATAGACATCTTTACTCTCCATACATCATTCGGGTTTGCACATTTGGACAGTTTTAACAGGATAAAACAAACAAACAAACAAAAATTAAGTATAATGTGACAATAGCTCTTTTGGTGATACCGCTCGAGCGCAAAAAGGGGCCTGCGTTCAGTTTCCGGGTTAAATCCCAAACTGCCTCCACACTAAGGGAGTGCACTGCATAGGGCGCACGTGCTGTTTCTTACCTGATACAGTGCACTTTAAAGAGAAACTAGGAAGCCATTTGGGATTCAGCCTCATCGTTCACGGGCAGCTAAGCTGATGCTAACCAGTCCGCTAAACTCAACTCGTCCACCCAAAGCTGAGCAGCTAGCTAGCTAGCTAAACACATATAATCGTATACACAAGCACGTGATTAGCACAGAGTTTGTTTTTGTTTTTAAATTCACGTTAAATAATAAAGAGCGGTGTTAGTTACCTGGCAGGAGTCCTGCTGTAGCGACGCTCAATAAAAGCTCAGCAGCGTCTGGTTCAATAAAAGCTCAGCGCGCACTTCCGGGAATGGAGGATTGTGGGAAAAAAAAAACACCACCGCTAACGCTAATTATTAAAAATAAATAAATAAATAAAGCTAATCTTTAATGAAACCGACAAACAAGTTTATCAATTTAAAAAGCACGAACTGATAAGGACTCTTTAATATATACTATATATAATGAATATGTAGTGAATTTGTTCATATATTAAATAAATCTTTTATATATATATATATATATATATATATATATATATATATATATATATATATATATATATATGCATACATGTATATGTATGAATATATATATATATATATGTGTGTGTGTATATATATATATATATATATATATATATATATATATATATATATATATATATATATATATTTATATATATATATACACACACACACACATATATGTCTACATCAGAATGGGGGAGAAGTGTGAAGTGTGAAGATCTCTGTGTCTTTAACCGTGACATGGATGTTGGTATCAGATGGGCCGATTTGATTATTTCAGAACCTGCTGATCTCCTGATCTCTAGAGTTTACATAAGATGCTGTGAAAAACAGAAAGCATGATGTTTGAGCTCTTGACCTGTATCTGCATGAATTCATGCACTGCTGCAACATGATTGGCTGATTGTATAACTGCATCAATGAGCAGGTGTACAAGTGTTCCTATTAAAGTGGACGGTGAGTGTGTGTTTTTCTTGAACATCCTATTACAGATTTATTCTCTTCTTCACTGTTATAATGCGCTCCACTCTTCCGGGAAGGATTTCCACTAGATTTTTGGGGCGTGGCCGTAGGGATTTGTGTTCGTTCAGCTACAAGAGCGTCACCGAGGTCGAGGTCGAGGTCCGGCACTGATGTCGGGATTGAGAGGAAGCTCTAGTTCCAGTTCATCACAATGCTGTTCAGTAGGGTCGGGGTGCAGGACGCTCGAGTTCTTCCACCTTCTTCTTCCATGTGTTCATGGAGCTCACTTTGTGCACAGGAGCATCGTCATGCTGGAATCCAAATGTTTTGGGATTCTTAGTTCCCGTGAAGAGAAACGGTGATACTACAGCATACAAAGACATGTCCTACAATTGTGTGCTTCAAACTTTATGGCAACAGTTTGGAGAACAACCTCATATGGGTGCGATGATCCAGTGTCCACACAATTTGCTGATTATTATTTGTAATTTATTTATGAAGGAAAAAGAAAAAAAACCTCATCGTGGAAACAAAGCGCGGAAAACCGTCCATCCGGAAAACGTCCTCGCAGCTGTGTTACAAAGCATTGACACTGGAGACTCCTTCCAAAAACACCACGTCGCCGATTATGTTTTTTGTTCGTTAAATAAGACGTTGATCATTATATCTTAGATCGTGTCGCCCATTTTCCATACAAATCTCTGTGGACGAGCTGTTACTATAGAAACGATAACCTATTCAAACCCGTCATTACAATCGATCCACACCTTCTGACCAATCAGATTCGAGAATTCGACACCGCTGTTGTATATCTATAGTATAGTGAACAATAAAAAAGAAAGAAAGAAAGAAAGAAAGAGACGTAGGGCAAAGAACCATTTTTTTTTTATATTTGTTGTGAAACTACAAAACATGTTCTTGTGCTGGTGACATATTTACAATTTTTCGTTGACAGTACAGTGTCGATGGGAAAAATTCACAGCTTTCATAAGTCTCACAAGGAAAGGAGGAGGAAAAAAAAAAAATACAAATAAAAATAGCACACCCAAATCACAAAAGTGCAATAAATACATGCTGCGTTTCTCAAAAATCGCCTCGCCTTTAGTGGAAAGACCCGGTTCTTTTTCCATCGTTGCTGGATTCAAAAACAAAAAACAAAAATCAAACAAACATCAAACGCATCAAAACAGGAATCCTATCGTAAGTCTATATTGATAACAACTCATTCATGTCGTGATTTTCTTTTATTTCTCTCTTTAAAAAAAAAAAAAAAAAAAAAGTTCTACATGTTTTGACGTGATTCCAACAGTTAGAACGATCAGAACGTTAGAGAAGCGCCTCGCGTCAGAGTCTCGGACAGCAAAAGAGCACCGAGGAGGTAAATCCATCACGGCCGATGTCTGGATTACATCCTGTGTAGCGTGGCGCTCCTCCAGACCGGCTCTTCTACAAGGTAAGACTTCCAGTTGAGTTTATTTATAAAAAAAAAAAAAAAAAAAAAAAATTCGAGATACCTTAGTGTTTCCATGTAACAATTCACAACTCAGCTACAGATACAGTGCACGCTGTTGAAAGGAAAGCGTTTGCTTTTCCACACATTCAGATTCCAGTCTTCAACCGAAACACACGGGAGTTTAAAACACGTATATAAAAGACTCCAGTTTACGCTGTTTGTTTCGTAGGTTTTTGTACCGCGGCGATCCACGAGCGGCCTCGGTGCGCTAGAACTCGGGCCGATCGCGGAGAGAACCGCACGAAACGGGGCGCAGGATGGAACGGAACGGATTAACGGAGCATTCGGAAAGCGAAACACTGAGTCGCGGGATGAAATGCGTAACACGCGGCGGAGGAGGGGTGTCGCAAACTACGAGATATTTGGTTATATGTAAAGCTTTTCAGAATCGATTCGCTGTCGGGGCTTCGTGCGGGACGTGCCGGGGTTGCTGTTATTTGGAATAGAAAGGTGCTGACGAGACGGTCGTTGCTGGTTTGTCGTTTATCTCAAGGTGCAAAGCAGAGCGACGGAAGACCGCGGTGGGGGGGGGGGGGGCGGTACTTAGTTCGGTTAATAAGTAAGAAGTTCAGAGTTCGTTTGGGATCAAGGCACGTCGTTCAGCGCTACATCTAAACCGTCCAGTCCTGAATGTAACAATCATCACGTCTTCATCGTGTGTGTGTGTGTGTGTGTGTGTGTGTGTGTGTGTGTGTGGGGAGGTTATTTTTTTGGATCCGTCTTGTTCGAATGAAGCTAGGAAAAAAAACAAACAAACAAACACAAAACAAAGAAAACACCCCCCCCCATCATATCCGAATTCCTACTGAGTTCAGCGAGCGAGAAGTTTTTATTCCCGATTTTTCCGTAACTCGTACGCACGTCGAAAAAAATGCCGCGATCGCGATTACTAAGTTTCCCCACTTCCTAAAAAGGTCACAGTGCAGCACAGGCATCACAAACGTTCCTAATGGTGCAATCCGTCATACTGGGAATTCCAGGAGAAAAGAAAAAGAAAAAAAAAAAAAAAAAAAACCCTGACCTACGGAAAAGTGCAACGAAACTCGGGCAACATCTCCACGTCGGACATAAACGCGGCTGACGTCGCGACCTTTTCCCTTTGCGTCGTTTTCTACGTGAAAGAATTTGGTTTTTAACTTGACGTGCGGCTTCTGTGTGGCGAAAACGTGTTGGGAGACACTTCGGACGTTTAGATTTGTAACGCGGTTCCGTCGATTTGGACGCCTCCGGAAGACGCCAGGTCGTTTCCACGTTTCCGATCACGGAGAAATCGTTTCACACACATCTCGATCGATCCGTTAAGCGAATTCAGAGATTAGGCACGCGAATACGACGTCGCTCTGAGCCTCAGGCGCGTTTAGATCCGAACCCGGGTGAAAAATCGTGTTCCGGGTCCGGCGGATTGCGGCGCAAGTACTCGAAAAGTGCTCACTTTAGACGGAGATGATGTGATGGAAGTGCTTTAAACAAGCATCTTGGTCTTTAAGAGCTGGAAGGACAGCAGGTTGAGGAAAAAAAAAAACATTCATAGTCTAGTAGTGTGGGGAAAAACTCAAAACGCAAGAATATAAGGAAGCACTGCAAAAAACAAACAAAAAAAAAAACCTTGAATACAATCAAATTGATCTACACTCACTGTCCACTTTAATAGGAACACCTGTACACCTGCTCGCTTATGCGATTATCCGATCCTTCAAACATGTGGCAGTAGCACAAGTCATAAAATCTTCACGTCAAACATCAGAATGGGGGAAAATCTGATCTCTGCGAGTTTAACCGTGGCATGGGTGTTGGTACCAGATGTGGCCCCCCGTCATGAAATTCGACATGGACGTTAACTGAAGCTGCACGGTTTGATGCATTGCGCTGCTACCACACGATTGGCCGGTGACGGTGAGGGTATATTTCACTAGCTGTGCGATCACAGCCTTCTGCACGACAGAGCACAGAAATGAAGCGGGGAGAAACGTGATCTGCTCCTAAAGTCGAGCGACAGCTTCGGATGAGGAGAAGCTGAAGAGGGAGTAGACGAGTGTCTTAGAAGCAATCTGGCCTTTAATAAAAAAAAAAAAAATTTTTTTTTTTTTTCAAGAAAAAGAAAGAAATTCAGGGACTTCAAAAATGAAAACATTTTTCTATTACGAAACGTCAATCGGAAACGACTCTCTCCGTTCTCGTTTCAAGATCAGAGAGAGCACGCATCAGGCCGCCTTCTTTTCCGTTTTTTTTTTTTTTTGTGCTTGATAGTTACAACGTGCCGTGATTGCGTTCCTCACTCTCTGATTACTAGCTATTAAAGTGCATGAACTAGCCAAATTCTACCTGAGAGGCTGTGGGACGTCTAAGTGCAGATTAAATATAATTGCTGGGATTATGGACGCTGCGTTGTGTGCTGTGCCTTGTGGACAAAAAAAAAAAAAAAAAAAAAAAAGTTTTATACTTCTAAGAACAAACAAACAAACGCTCAGAACCAGCACGTAGTGACGCTGATCATGAGTTACAGCTAGCTATCACTGAGCTAACTACGCATTAAAAACCGATTTCGCCTACCGTTAGTTTGTACTTTCGATCGTTTTTGAAATTTTTTTCCCTTTCTTGTAAATAGTGTTAAATGTTTAAAAAGAACGCGCCTTGTTGAACGCGTGTGCGCGACTAAACACGCCCCGGTCTCGTATTGAGACATCACTGGCGTATCGGTTTTACTTTTTTGTTGTTGTTGTTGTTTCTGTTTACCTAATTTACCCAAACCAACATACATCTAAACAGTGATTTCCAAAACCTTGTGCTATCAATCATAAAAGTACCTCAAGGATCTGTATTCACATAATCGAGTTATAGCAAGCCGACTCGACGAGTTTTTTTCTCCCTCTAGTTGTGTTATTTTTATATATATATATATAAAAAAAAAAAAAACACAACAACAACACTCTGGTGTTTTTGGAATGATCGACTATCAAAAAAAAAAAAGAAAAAAAAGAAAAAAAAAAAGAAACTAATACAGATACTAATATACAATTTTTAGTAGTAAAAGAAAAACAAAATATTGCTACGGATACAAAAAAAAAAAAAAATGTGGTTGTTGGTACAATTTAAGAAAAGAAAAAAAAGGAGAAATAATCTACAGATTTTCAACTGAGAGCTAAAAACCCAGTGTATTAAAATGGACATTTTTCCTACGGAGTATACACTTAATAATTTTCTGCAGTAATAATTCTTCATTCTTCATAATACCACCAGAGGTCAGGTTCTTCTTCAGTGAAACAGCAGATTAGACTCTTGCTTGCGGTCTATACGTCGTCAGCTGGTAGGTCAGGAACGTTTATCTTTACTCGTGTGAAGAAGGCCATCTTCTCTCTGCGGGGGGGGGTGGAGAAGCACAGGTGTTAATAGAGATGTGGATCGAGATATACACTCACCTGAACTTCATACAACTCATGCTTTCAACATCTTGACGTACTTTTCTGCTCAGCACGGCTGTAAAGAGTAGCTATTTATTCGAGTTACCGGTCAGCTCGAACCAGTCTGTCCGTCGTCTTTAATGCAGAACTGCTGTTTTTTGTTTCACGCGCCATTACATTACTGTCGTGAGTGAAAATCCAAAGAAGCCAGCCGTTCCTGAACCAATCGAACGGCTGACATCACTGAGAATTTTTCCTCGTCCTGATGTTTGACGTGAACATTAACAGGAACCTGCTGCAACATGATTGGCTGTCTGGAGAATCGCGGAGAACGAACGAAGCGTCCGGCGAGTGCACGTGCCATGCGGTCATACGCTAGGTAAAATACGCTAGGTAACATAGGCGGCCCAATAAACTATTACACAATACAAGATGCCATGGAATTCCTGGTTAAAAAGCGTGAAAGTAAAACTGCAGAAATGGGCGTGGAAGCGTCACCTGAAGGATTGGACTT
Source organism: Ictalurus punctatus (assembly GCF_001660625.3). Classification (NCBI taxonomy): domain Eukaryota; kingdom Metazoa; phylum Chordata; class Actinopteri; order Siluriformes; family Ictaluridae; genus Ictalurus; species Ictalurus punctatus. Next base: position 22,427,902 of record NC_030433.2, read on the forward strand.
CGGGACCTTCTTTGCGGCTCTGTCCTCGGATCTTGTGCACCTCCTTAGCTGCCGCTCGCATCATCTTCTCCACTCTCTGCTCCTGCAGCTGTTCCTCCTGAGTCTACGGTAAACAACGGTGACACAAGTCGAAACTTTCACTGTGTGGAAAGCGGTCCGTAAATATTTAATCGATCGTTTAACGGCACTTTCGTTTGTTTTTTTTGTTCGTGTCTTCAAACCTTTTGAGGCGTAACGATGTCGTGTATCGTTTCGTACGGTACCAGACTCTGAATAAAGTGAGCTGTCGGTCATGTCAACTTTTAAACTTAATCGAGCTCACGCTCCCTCGTCGGAACAACCTCGCACACTATCACACTAGTATACGGATTATACGAATAAATTTGGCGGGGGGGGTTCCTAATAGTTTCATCATAAACGAGGAGGACGAATTAAAATTGGATAAGGCACAAAGACTGGAAAAAAGATTTTCCAATGCCTGAACGTTTCTGGTCCAATATCCTTGTGGTGGAAATTTTGCTTAGACCTGGCAACCCTGTACGGCAGCGAAAACCTGGCTACAGAGCCAATATTTCATTTGGAACAGTTTTTATTATTGTACTTCTATAACGTCGATAACGTTTTATCATATCGTATCGTATCATAAGTGAAATCTGTGTATCGTTACACGCCCGCGAAGCTAAACACCAAGCGTGATAAGCTTATAACTGTTGCATTTAAAAGAAAGTAGCATTATAAAAATTGCTGGAATTGCTTTGTTTTATTACTAACCCCGTTAGGACACTGAACAAACAAACAATGCAGATTATTGTGTTTTATTACCAACGATAACTTTAGACAGTGGGAAAAAATCTTTACTAAAAATTAGTACTCCTTTAAATAGAAAGTAATGCGAACAAACATGGTGCAGTATTGGAGAATATACTGTATAATTCTTTTACAATAACCCCTTGGTGGAGCACGTGATTCGTGAAGACGTGTAAACGTGACAGACCTGTTTCTCGGCCTGCGTGAGCAGCAATCGGAAGCGCTCGTCCTCTTGAACCCATGCGGGAAGGCTGCGCTGGCCCTGCTGCCTCGCGCTCTCCATCTGCTCCTTCAGCTGCCGCAGCACCCGCAGCTCCTCGTTCAGCCGGCTGTGGCGCGTCCGAGACGCCTGAAGCTCCAGTTCCAGGTCCATAGGAGTGCGCATCACACCGTCTGAGCCGTGCGTCTGCGTCGGAGGCTGGGGAATACAATCAATAGAAATCGTAAACCGACCGACGCCAGTCCGATTCATTTCCGCTCCAAGTGTGGAAAAAAAAAAAAAAAACCATCATGCTCTAGATTTCATTTATTTATTTCTATAACTGTGAGGTTGGAGCTGGATGGGAGATGTGATGAGCATCAATTAACATTTTGAGGCAGGTGCATGATGGGAACTGACCTCGGTACATTTCGGTGTTTAATATTCGCCATAAGGGGTAAAAACTTTGCCTTAATTTCTTGTGTTATTTCAAAAATGGCAAGACGACGAGAAAAGCGAAACAAAAAAAAAAAAAAGATGGATGATGTCATGCCTACGCGAGCAACTCTTCTACCCGACGTAGACGTTTTTATATTATTTAACGCGATAACGCGTCCCGGAGAGGCTGAGCTCATCGTTTGACAAAAAGGGTCCTCACGTATATTCTTATCTAACGGCATGACGTATCGGGTCGGAACACCCTGCTACCGAGAAAATGCTCACAGATCAGAAGAATCGGCATAAAGATGATAAAACGTTAAGCGGTTTCCTATTACAAGATTCACCATATCAAAAATATCCGTACGCGTGCAATACGGAAGAGAAACCGCGGCGAGGACGAGATCTCCGGGCGTCTTTGCAGTGTGTTCACGTGCAGCACTGCCGGGGAGACGTGAGTCAGCAGGAGACGTGTGCACTGTCGATAAATCTTACCTTTCGGCGCTAATGCTTTTCTGTATGACTGCGCTCAGGTACGAGGACAGGTAGCCCTCAGGGGTGGAACCTGTACGTCTTCTGAGGGAGCGTCAGCATTCGTCGAATATTTAACCGAGCTTCTCGGAAGGCTTACCTTTTTAATACGGACACTGCGCCTCTCGGAGGCGTTCCGGACGAAAGGAGACTTCTTGGAAAGAGTGGAGCTGTCGCTGTCGCTGCGGTTGATCTAACGACGCGGGTAAAGGAGATGGAGTGAGCGCAAATGTACAGGAAGTTGAAATCCTGTGCTTCCAAGTGTGTGTGCGTGTGTGTGTGCGTGCATTTACCCTGCAGATGTACTGGCTCTGTGGACCAGGAGAAAAGGTCTTGGAGCGGATTATAGTGTTACCCCTGACAAAAAGGTTCTGCTGGTTCAGCTCAAGCCGTCGCTCTTTGGGCCGGACCACAGAGGCGGCGGCGTGAGGGAGGCCCTCCATGCTCGTCTCTTTATTCACCTGTGGAAGGACCGTGAGATGCTGCGTTCAGACAAAACGACTGCAAATAGATCGAACGTGAAACTGAAGTCTCTTTAATGTATCTCGAAGACATCTTTTTGTAAGAAAGAGTAATCCTGATAAATTAAGGGGAAAATTAAAACCTTTTCGGGAATAGCCGCCGCTGTTCTTGAAGGAGGCTTGGTTGGCGCCGCTTGCTGCTTCTCCTCCTCCACCACTTCTTCTTCTTCGTCCTCCTCCTCCACTTCCCACTGGCAGCCTTCCGAGTTAAACTCCTCCCCTTCCACGTCGCTGCCCAGACCGTCCACAAACACGTCGCCCTCTAGAGGCTCCGTTCGCCTGTCGATACACGATCCACAGCATCAAGTGCCATACATCATTTTAAACAGGAGAACTTTTATTCAACCTAGCTAATTTAAAGGCCCAATTTTTATTCTTTTTTTGGTCTGAGAGTGGATAAATTATCTAGAATTTTTAGAAAAACTCCAGAAACAAGTTGGGTTTTCTTTTTTTTTTTTTTTTTTTAACTGTGAACTCAAACAAAACCTCCTGAAGTTAGGATTTTTTTTTCTTTAGAAAGTTATACCTGGATGTTTTAGAATTCCAAATGAAATTTTGTCTTCATCCAACATTCCCTTAGCGCGTTATATCCGTTTATCTCAATATTATTCCAGGCGTTTTTCAATTTAAAAAAAAAAAAAAAAAAAAAAAAAGGTATTTTATTTACTGAGATGCGTCTCTCAAATGAGGAATTTCCCTCCCCACTCCTTTTTTTCCTCCCAAAGAAACACGCTGATTGGCGGAATAAAACTCGCCCTCCGATCAGGAAAGTCGGGAAGGCGTGGCCGCTCGGACACTTTAAACGAGTTTATAATGACAATTTATCACATATACATATGCACAGTGAAATTCTTTTCTTTGCATACCCCAGCATGTCAGGAAGTTTGGGTCAGAGCCCCTGGAGCAGAAAGGGTTAAGGTCCTTGCTCAAGGGCCCAACAGTGGCAGCTTAGCAGTGCTGGGGCTTGAACCCCCGACCTTCCGATCAGTAACCCAGAGCCTTAAACACCACTGCTTCGACGCGTTCGTTGTTAAATCTAGTACGCTGAGATTTTTCCTCTTTGGTATCATATACGTTCTGAATAACTTTTTAATATTTAATTATTACAAGCCAAACCGAACCGAACAGAAGCAGCTGATCTGATATTAAGGTCCGACTTGAGAAGTTCATGATGCTCGTAACGGGGTTGTAGAGAAGCACACAACATACGCCTTGAATATATAATCTGAATAGTGACATCGTTAATCCTAAACCTAAACCTTCCTTTATTTATTCACGGCTTTGCCTAAAGTCGGTTACGCGCCCTGTTCCGTAATGGCGAGTGGCGCTTTGAGATTGTCTCGTAGATGGATAAAAAGAGACAAATGCTTGTGCTTTAGAACGACGGTGTTCCTGTGAACGACGGGTATTAAAGGCAGCATGAAGGATGAGAGGAAAGAGAGGAACGAGAGGAAGTGCGGGCTGAAATTCACCCGGCCTGTCTCGCGTCTTCGTGATCGGGGCGACCAGACAGATGACGTTACGTGACGTGAGACAGGAAGTGGCTGTAGCACGGACTCTCCATCCATCGACCGCTTCGGCACGGACAAGCGCTCGTTGTTCTCCTGCGCTCTGGGGAACTAACTCCTCGCTTGCTACTACCTAATCCACTTTATTATTATTTTTTAATGATTATTATTGTCTTTAGTTTTGTGCTTCAGGTTCGCACCGATTTGACTGCAGATGATTAATTCGCATGCTTTATCTGCTCAGCAGGGACTCCAGGTTTGTCGGGTCGTTCGTTTATTCTCTATGAGACGTCTCGGTTTTATCAGTGATCACGCGTCCACTCACCAGTCTGTCTCCGCCGTCTTCACGTTAGCTGCTTGGATTTCTGAGGAGCCGTCTATTGTCTAAAATATGCGACAGACACAAATACACACACATATATTATATCATTGAGCATTAAAGACAGATTGTAGCTTGAAATGTAGTCTGAAAGGTCCCTGTTTGTGTGTGTGTGTGTGTGTGTGTGTGTGTGTGTGTGTGCGCCACCTTGTCGGACTGCGTGGGAGCCTTGAGCTCTTTGTTCTTGCCATTCATGTCTGGGATGAGCATGTAGTTGAGGAGGTTGTACCACTTGGTATACCATTCCTCCGAACACTCCATGTCAGCCAAACTGATCTGAGCACCGGCCTTTAATAAAGAAAAAAAAAAAAAAGGACAAAAAAATAAATGTACAGTCACCGTTAACTAAATTTGGGTTTCCTTTCTTTTCTTTTTTTTTTTGAGAGAGAGAGAGAGACTGTAGATATTAGGGCTGGGCAATACGACGATATGATATCGGGATCATGATAAATCGCGTCACGGTACGTCGTGGCATCGCGATACGTTTTTATAACGGTTTAATATTTTTTTAAAATGATCACAAGCTATATGGAATTGATTTGAAGAACTATCGGGTCCTATCGTGGAGATCTAACGGATAGAGTTCCGAACGTTTCACGCGGATTTTAAACCCAGCACGCGGCGAGATTTTCCCGGATCGGAACGCCACTCGCGAATCGTGGAATCTGTGTAAAATGCCGAATGACAGTTCCGCTCAGATTTTAAAACTGAGCCATTTTAAAAAATGGTGAAGATAAAATAACAACCATAAAGAAAACAAAGAAAAACGTATATATATATATATATATATATATATATATATATATATATATATATATATATATATAGACACACACTGTGGGAATTTGCGACGATGATATCGGTTAACTAGCAGCTCACCTAGCTACGTACCTGCGTACGTACGTTCTTACTAAGGGTGAGCGATATGACAAAAATATTGTATCACGATGCTTTTTTCTGATACACGATATTTAGGTTTGGTAACTGAAAAACAGCATCACAGGAGGTTTTGTAAAAAAAAATATTTTTTTAAAAATCTATGAAAATAAACTGTCTTAAAAAGTTTAATTAAAAAAATGCAAATACTTTTAATGAATTCTTTAAATAACAGTTAGAAAAAATTATTTTACAGTCTAATCATGCAAAAAAAAAAAAAAAATCAGATCAGCTGTTTGTCACTGCTCTTAAAAAAAAAAAAAAAAAAAAAAAAAAAAAAAAAATGTACCTACGATATCTCGATATTACCTACGATATAAAGTGTATCGTGACATAATTTATCACAATATGGATATTACACCATCATATCGCCCCAGCCCTGGGCCTCACTCTTAGTCAGGCTGTTATTAGAACCGAACGACTTCACCATATGACATCGATATCACGCTAAACAATGTCGTGACACGCTTTTCTGAAACATCGCGTATATCGTGAGATATTATATATAATTTTTTAAAACTAAATTAATTCGAAGCTGATTTGATGTTAACATTATATTAGTTCAAATATTTAAAATTGCTTACATTTAAAACTTTTTTAAAAATATTTATACAAGAAAAAAAAATAACCTAGACATTAAATAAAGTATCATGAATGTTTAAGGCTGCACTGTTTTGCAGGCAAACCTGCGCATCATGATATTGTTAATCGTATCGCCGCACCCTTTACCTCACAACGTGAGTTGAACTTTAGGTATTTTCAGGTTTACTGACCCCCAAACACCAACACTTAACAGTCCTGCATGCGTTTCTCAGCGAGGTAACCTGTGGTCTTCAGGACACCTACCAGACACTCCTCTCTTCTGGACTCGGTGGTGGAGCAGACGTCGACGCGGAGCGTCTTCTGTCTGAAGGCGGAGGGGGAAAGCTGCATGGCGAACACCTCGTTGAGCTCCAGCACGTCGTGGGCCTGTGAGCTGCGTGTGCGGAACAGGCAGCGGGTGGCCTCCGGACAGGGCAGCACCACCACCCGGACGTACCTGCGCACAGGAACGAGGTGGCGTTCACGCGAGATACTCGACACGCCCTCGGGTTCGGCAAGCGAGGTCGAATCAAAACGGCCGCTCACGGTAAACATCACACACACAAGTATTTACTTTAGATCCATAAACATACAGTACACACGTATTCGCTTACTCAGAGTAAATCTAGAACAGGTTTAACGAAGGAGGTAAATAGGAAGAGCGACTGTAGCGGCGTCGTCTGAAGAGCGCTAGTTCAGATCTAGAATACTACGAGTACTGCATTAGTACGGAGTACGATTTAGGGAAATGATCATTTATTTATTTATTGAATTGTAACTTGAACAATAGATCAACTTTACACATAGTGCGGTTTATAAACTACAACAGGGTTCGAGTGCTTTAGGTGGCGGAAGATCTGAAAGCTACTGTCCGGCTCCTCATTACAGCTGAGCTGTTACCGTACCACGTGGAGGCGAGACTTAAAAACGGAAAGAAGCTGAAACGATAGAAAGGGAACGTACATGTTCTGGCTGGCAGGAACAGACAGCGTGCTGCAGTTGGTCAGCTGCATGACGAAGATGGCAAAGCGCTTCTCTTTAGCCTCGTACTTCAAGCCCAGTCTGATCTGAGCGCAGCTGACTAATCCCCCGTCCTCGTCGCCCGACGTCTGCTCGGCAGGGACTCCGGGCCTGTTCGGTCAGCAGAACAGTTTAACACTTAACGCACAAAGTTACAGAAACAGTACTGTGTCTAAAGCCCTATTCGGATTGGATTAGTTCATCAAGGGGAATTTACATCACGTCCGTCATTAGATATTTAAAGGAACTCTCGGCGATTAGTCATTATTTATAGAAAAGTAAAAAGTTGTGATATCGTGCGCATACGGATGTAACGTAACGCTTTATACCTGCAGCTGGCGCTATAACGGCTCCTTTAATCGGCCCGCTTTAATCATCTCGCTTTTCTAAATGATTTTACCAGCGTCATATCACGATATTTTCGAGGCGTTTCTACGACGCACGGTACGCATCACGGCGTACATTTTTCCATTTAAAAAAAAAAACGGAAAAAAAAACAACAACAAAACATTTAATAAAACCAGTCATTTATTTCGGGGGGGGGGGGGGGGGGGGGGGGCAATGTAATTAATGCTGAAAACAAAAGCTGTTTTAAATGAACGCTGTTTTTACAATTTTAAAAGATTCAGATGAGTAGAAAACTTCGATCGAATCTGCTTCAGGAGTTTTATTTATAAATCTTTTGATATAAATTAAAAACGTCCGTCCAGCATCGGACGCAGAACGATTAGCATGGACGTGGCGAACCTCGCTCGTTTAGTTTAAACAGAAACTTTCGTTTTTGCTAAAGAAATATGATCTGCTTGTCTCAGGAACCCGGAGCAGGTGTGTGTGTGTGTGTGTGTGTGTGTGTGTGTGTGTGTTTTATCCACCACTGCTACCCGAGTAAATATTAATAAGGGGTTATTTTCGGATTGTTAATTTTAAGAAGTAGTCCATAAAAATTATTCATGAGAGAGAGAAAATGGGGTCAGTCAACAGGAAAGTAGGCTTGCGTTCCCTCATGTACAACCCGATTCCAAAAGAGTCGGGACGCTGTCCCACTGATTCGCAAATCCTATAAACCCAATAGAACACAGCAAACATATCAAATGTTTAAACTGAGGAAAATGTACCCATCTTTACTTCTGAAAGACTCTGTATCTCTAAAATACTCTTTTTATACCCGATCACGTTACTGACCTGTCGCCAGTTAACCCGATTCGCTGCAACATGTTCCTCCAGCTGTTTCTTTTCACGAACACTTACTTTTCCAGCCTTTTGTTGCGCCCGTCCCAACTTTTTTGACATGTGTTGCGGCCATCGAATGCAAATTTTTTTTTTTTTTTTTTTTTTTTTATTAAAACGGTAAATTTCCTCAGTTTAAACATGTGATGTGTTTTCTAGGTTCTTTTGCAAATAACATATGGGTTGATGAGATTTTCAAATAGTTGCATTCTGTTTTTCTTTACATTTTACACAGCGTCCCAACTTTTTTGGAATTGGGGTTGTATGTAATATTAAGCTCGTTTTTTTTTTTTTTTTTTTCTCCATCCATCCAAATCCACGGCAACACCATTAAGATTTAGACCCGTCTTTACCAAGGGTGGCGATAATTCTCCGGCTGACTCGTCTACCATCGATTATAGAAGCGTCCGTGGTTCTTAAGAAATTTTTCAAAACTGAACACTAACCTTTTTTCTGAAGCCTCGTACACGCCGCTGTCTCCCGCCACCGATTCGTCCGACACGGCCGACGTCACGCCCGCTTTCTTTGAGCCGGAACCGGGGACCCTTGTTTGGGAATCGAGATCTACACACACACACACACACACACACACACGGAGAGAAGAGTAGAAATGTGACACTGCCGGTACGGTCTCTGACACTTTACTGGCTCGGTGTTGAGTTACTGTGCCGAGTTCTCCAATATTAAACAACACCACATGGAAGCCCCGCCCCCTTCCCGCCGTCATCACATCCATCAATGTTTGTTCACTGTAGCCCATTCTGAACGTGTATATATTTACCGTACATTTACGCTTGTTGGTGATGCATACCTTTAGAGGCGTCCTGTTTGGCGTCCCCCTGCAGGCTGAGCTCGCTGAGCCGGGCCTGCAGCTCCAGATCAAGCTGGGACGCCGATCCTGAAAAGGTCTCTCCGGCCAGCGACGAGGCGTCGGGAACGAGGGGCGAGCAGGGCGGAGAGAGCGAGGAGAGCGACGAGCGTGGAGACAGCGAGCTCATGGAGCGCGGCGTCTCGGACAGACGTAGAGCGTGAGCGCGTAAGCCTGCGCCCTGACCTGCGGCGCCGGCGGCCGGCCCCGACGTCACCTCGTTCTCGTGGATGGTGGGGATGGAGCTGGAGGGCCTGTAGGTAGACGAGATGCTCTCTTGGAGCAGCGAGTCCAACTTGACCTGGAAATCCGGGTCGCTCAGCTCGCTCTGGTGCTCGAAGTAGGCGTCGGTGAAGCTGAGGGACGACAGCGAGCCGAGGCTGGAGGCGGCCAGAGAGCCACGGCTGGACGTCAGAGACCCTCGGCTACTGCCCGACGAACAGGACAGCGTGCTAGCAGACAGGCTAAGACAGAAATCAGAGCGGAGAAGAAACAGCGGCGTCAGTTCGGAAAGCGTAGCAGGGATACGACTCTATTTTTGGCTCCATAACTTAAAATGCGTTCGGTGTGAAAACAAGCTCGTTAAAGCGCGGCAGGCTCATTAGCCGCATGCACACAGGTGTGTCTCTGCTTTAGAGAACGAGCAGAGAACCTGAGAACGAACCATAGCAACAAAACCTCATTCAAGCCAACGCTGTGCTTATTTACATATCTTAAAAACACACACACACTCACTCTCTCTCTACCGGTCAAAGGTTTGTGGACACTCGACTGAACTGCTTCTCATGATGTTAAAAACCTTTTGATCTGAAGGTGTAGGAGTAAATGTTTGAAATCGGTGTCGTAGACAAAAATATAACCGTGCCGACGTATTCGTTTCTTTTATTAGAAAACTAACATTTTATTTACAGAAAAATATTGTTTTTAAACGGACGACTCGGAGCGAAACATTCCGAAAAGCAGCCGATAAGTGTCCGGCGTCGGTGTGAACTCCTTTAATACTGTTTAAAAAGCATCTCGGGGAAATTCCTCAAGAGATCGGGCGAGAAAACGCCGAGAATACGTTTCTGGGAATTCTCGTCGAAAAGGGCGTCGACTTCGAAGATGCGAAAATACTCAAATTATTTTGATTTATTTTGGATTTTTTTTTTTTATCACGGCATAATTCTCATAGTTCCATTTGTGTTACTCCACAAATTTTCATGTCTTTATTATTATTCTAAAATGTGGGGAAATAAATAATAATAAAGAACGAGTGTGTCTAAACTTTTGACCGGTAGTGTACGTTTCTGGATATTCAGGGTTGTTGTATTTTTGTGTGCATAATGGAACGGTATAAACCTCTTCAGCTGGGTGTGCAGCGAGGACGCCTGCCTCACGACATCTTCCAGCTCCTTCACCAATTTGTTCCTCTTGCAGTGTAACGTCAACCTGCGGCAAAAGCGGATAAGAAAGCGTTATTTGTCCGTGATAATATTCCAGAAGACATTCGTTCCGCTGGTGCGTTTGTATTCTGTCCTTCCTTCACGTTTGGGTGAAGTTACGGTGGAATGCCGCAGAGCGGAAGGCCTGGAAGAAGAAGAAAAGGCGGCCGTTGTGTTTAACCTACATCTCCTCTACGGCTCGGGTTACAGGAAGAGACCGAGAGAGAGAGAGAGAGAGAGAGAGGGCGCTGGACGAGGATACGGGATCTAGTGTGCAGAACAAGCGGCCTGTTCAAATAATCCAGGAGGAGGAGCGAGGGGAAAAAAAAAAAAAAACAGAAGGAACGGAAAGATACAAAGAAGGAAAAGAACAAAGAGCGCTTAATTGGCGTTCTCATTACGGAAACCTGACCCGACGGTGCAGGCGTCTGCGCTCTCGGGAAGCCGTGGGGAGACGACTGCGATCCGGCACGCTTCGGTTATTAAAGGAGCGGATAATTCGACGTATTTTTGCGATAGTTGACCTTGTTTTTGAAAGCGAATGTCCTACTTCCCCAGGCGACATCAGCAGCATTCCCAAATGAGTTCAGTCTTCCATAACAGCTGCTCCGTCCTACCGCCCCATAGGGTTAAGAATCCATAACCGGCTTTAACGCAACCCTCGCTGTAGCGTTCTACTCAATCCCGAATACCGAAGTGTCACGCATCACCCTCGAGGAGTTTTTCCTGCGCCTCTGCGTTTTTATCTATCCTCTCCGGGGTACGGGTGGGCTCCCCTCACCTTTCCGTCAGAGCTTTGCTCTGGCTGTCGCGTGCCGCCTGCAGGTCCTGCTCCAGACGCTTTTTCTCCGTTTCGATCTTCTCGGCGTCGCTGGGAGCGCGCTTGCAGGGTTTGACGTACTGTAGTTCCTTCAGCAGCTCCTCTTTCTCGCTGATGAGGATGAGCCGGTCTCGCTCGGGATCCAGCAAACCGGGCCACGACTCGCTGTCCAACTTGGCGATCTGGACTTTAATGTTTGCGATCCTGAAACGAGCGGCGAGACGGACGCGTATAAGGAAAGAAGCAACAACAACAAAAACAAGAATAATTCTGCAATGATTGCAAAAACACACTACGTGGACAAAAGTTTGTGGACACCTGACCGTCACGCTTAGTATATGTTCTTGTCAAAGATCGCGTTCCAGATTTACTCCTCCTTTTTTTGCCGCTATAATGCGCTCCACTCTTCCGGGAAGGCTGTCTACTAGATTTTGGAGCGTGGTTGCGGGGATTCGAGTTCATTCAGCTACAAGAGCGTTAGCGAGGTTGAGGTCAGGCGCTGATGTCGATGTGAGGAGGCTCCACTTCCAGTTCATCCCAAAGGTGTTCAAGTGCAGAACCCTCGAGTTCTTCCACTCCAACCTTGTCTTCAATCCATGTCTTCATGGAGCTCGCTTTGTGCACAGGGGCATTGTGGTGCTGGAGCAGTGTTTGGGCGTCTTTTGGGTTCTTAGGGAAATGGTGACGCGACAGCGTTACTACAGACAGACTATACAACTGTGCGCTTTCAATTTTGGGGCGACGGTTTAAGGAAGAACCACATATGGGTGTGATGGTCAGGTGTCCACATACTTTTGGCCATACAGAGTTAGAATGGGTCAGGAAAACACGAAAAAGTTTCTAGGGGCAAAAAAAAAAAAAAAAGATGTAACTTTACCGTACCTCCTTTTCGCCTCTTCGTACTTCAAGCTCAGTCGTACCTTCTCTGCCAGCTTATTGGAGATCGAAACCAACTGATTCGAAAAAAAAAGGAAAGAGATCACGATCGGTTCACGCAACGAATTGTTTCTAGGAAAGCGAGTTGAACCGTCGCTAAGACGCGCCAGTGTCGCTAATAAGGAATGAAAGCCTGTAAAGGACTGGATGGATAGAGTCGTGCCTGTTCCTGTTAAAACATTCAACTTCGCCGTCTCACCTCGGCGGGTATGTCCGTCTGGGACTCTGCGTCCGAATAGAGGCGAGGGAGCGAAAGGTTCGAGTCGGCCAGAGAGGGGTTGCTCGCCCACAGCTCGTTCTGAGAGCCGTAATCCAGACGGAAGCCGTCCTTCAGCACAGCCAGTTTCTGAGAGGAAGACATTGCCATAAACAATTAAACCTCAAATCTACAGAAAGACATGAGATATACACACATATATATATGTGTGTGTGTGTGTGTTTTTAATATTGTATGCTACTTTCTACATAAACAATAGCTTTGAATAATACTATTAGAGTCGTTCCACCGCCCCACCCCATCGTAAGCCCTATTCAGACGGGATTAAATGTACTCGGGATCCTGGGGTAATTTCCTATTTTACAGGAGCTCCTCTCCGATTTAATTTCCGTCCGTATCGGCCACGTCGGAGTTTTTCCCCCCGTCCTCCTCTGAGAAAAATACAGGCTACTGTTTTTGTTGTTTTTGTTTTTTTTTTGTGATATCACGCTAATCAAACCGCATGCTTTTAACGGCGTGTGTTCGGCACGATGTGTGACATCAGCGCTCTGCTATTCCATTAGGTATTGCACGAAAATATGCAAGCGCATCCTCGAGTGTAAAGCCTCACCCTGTGCATAACTTCTCACAGTAAAGAAATTACCTCACCCTAACATTCCTGAGCTGTTTAACTCGACAGACACACACACACACACACACACACACACACACACACACACACACACTCTTAGGTAAAAAGATTATCAATGGTATAATCACAAAAGCAAAAAATATATAAATATTCTTTATGCAATTCCAGGTATTCAATGATGGAAGGTTCGTGTATGAGTATGTTTTTTTTTTCTTTTTACCTGCATGAGCTCCTGCTTTTCTCTTTCCCCGGAGCTGATGGCATCTTTAATCGTCCTGACCTCCTTCAAGATGGCTTGGGCCTCGTGCTGCTTGTAGCCGTACGAAGCGCTCGCCAGCTTGTGGTCGATTCTGAACGAAAGCAAAACTCTGAGTGTGACAGGACGACTAATATTTGCCAGGTAAAGATCAGCCTCTTACAAATAGGTTTGCCTATATGTATCTGGCTGTATCGTCCTCTTTGGAGACGGCCACAAAGAGCGCTTGGGGTGAAACTAAACAGAACGTGGCGTATACCGGCCGCTCTGACGTCATTATTAAAACATCAAGTCAAACAGAAGACTTCTTGAACAGAGCTCCTTAAATATTGACTTAACTGACTCACAAAACCACTAAATAACACCTTTACAGTGCGAGGGAGGGCTCGATGTTTGCGGGAGGCTGCAGCGGCGGTCGGCGTGGACTCCGGAAGCGAGTCGGCGGCGAGTCACGCGTGCCGTCTGAACAACAGGTCCGTCCGCATTCTTCAGCGCGGGAGAGAGGGAGTGAGTAAAGTAGAGGAGTAAAGGCGAGTCGACAAAGAGTCAAACCCAGTCCCTGAGTGCGTTGTTTTTTTAAAAACCCAAACACGCTTCAGCAGTGCAAGGCACGTCTTCTGGGAGTGAACGGAAACAGAATTCGAGGCGCCGATTGTTTAAAAATAAATAAATAAAAAATGTGAGCAAATCAAGAGAGATTCTTGATTTCTGAAGATTAGCGTACAGGATTGAAGAACAACCCTCTGGACAAGGTTGTGATGGTAAAACTTGAGAACTGGAGTGTCACCGAGTCGACGTTTGCGTATACGTTTCCATCAGAAACTATTAAAACTCGATCGCAAACTCGCCTCATTTACAAACGATGACGTTTACAGACCTGCCGAACGTAGCACCTGGTGTGTTTCAATACACTCGCTTCACAAAACACTCGTCTAAGGTGAAGACCGGATTACACGCTAACCACCGGGCCTTCTTTCTTTCTCGCTTTCTTTATTTATGTGTCTGTTTTTGCATCGTTTATGACAAACGGATCTCACCAAACACCAAAAGTACACCATGTCAGTGCGTAATCTCCATTTGGTTCGATGCTTAAACGAAAAAAAAAAAGATTATAATAATCCTTCCGGTTGCTTGTGCAGACACTGATGCACCATCTGTCGCACGTATTCTTCTTTGGACATGGATGAAACTCCCTCGGAGCGAGTTCTGGCGAGCACGGCGGATGCTGCAGACGCTCAGATGGTCGTGACGCTGCGATGCGCCGTACCGAGCTGCGAGTCGTCGTGCTGCAACGCTGACCCCGGTACGCAGGAGTAACGCAGGACGTTTAGACCTGATCGTAGATCTGGGGAGATTCGAATATTACGTGGAACGGTCCGTTTCTCTAATTTGTACCGCCCTTTCTATGGGAGTAAGTAAGACCCCGAGACGAGACAAGATGGTGGGAAAGGGAGGAGGGGGGGCGGGGTTTTGGTTAAAACAGTAGAGATTAAAAACACCTACACATCTGTCAATCATTCCAGATTCCCAGTGTAGATTTGTGCATTTTGAGGGAGAACTCTGACGTTAAAGGGAAGAGATTTGATCGTTAGAGCAGTGTCGTGGTCGTCACAGTGTGTCAGAAGGTCCGGTTGTACTTACTCTTTCAGCGTTTCAAAGCCTTGCTCCTTATAAAGCAGCTCCTGCCTCATGCAGGCCAGATCTCTCTTCAGCTTACTCACCTGAACAGAAGAGAGCAGGACAAGATTCCTTATTAAACGGAACACGACACGTAACTCGTAACGTAAAAAAAATTTTTTAAAACACCCTGGCAGATAGAAACGATTTTATCTCTTTTGTCAATCAAATTCCATGCGCAGGAATGTAGGAGAATATGTTTCATGCCTTGTGGTTTGCCTTTGAGGGGAAAGGGGCGGAGCTTGTTGCAGAAAAAAAATGTAAACAACAAGCGACGACCGACAACTTCTACGGTGCTTCTGAAAAAAAATTAAAAACTCACACACACACAAAAAAAAAAAAACCTAGAAACGGCCTCTTTAAAATCAGCCTACTTTATTAAATAAATAAATAAACAAACAAACAAACTAACATTCTCATGACGACCTAAAACAACACTGCGTTTTCTGAAGAATAAACATGACCATCTTATACACAGACGTGTGACAAATTAAAGGAAAAACTCGTTCTCGGTTCTTCTTAAAAGAGTCACTCCTTAGCGCCGAGCGACACGATGATATAATATCGTCGTTAAATTACTTTTCGTTGGTATTGCGCTAATTTTATTTTTTCTAATCCGATGTTAACATTTTTTACTAAACCTATACGATTGCGAGATTTACGATCTACGATAGCACGAGCTAGCTGTAAACAAATCGTTTAATTTACATGTATCCTAAGATAAATTGTTTTAAAAATAAATAAATAAATAAAAAAACATTATTTAACGTTCGCCGGATAAACTGAGCTAGCTGACTAAACGGCCATGTTCACACCTCCAGCTAGCTACGATTTACTGATTAGCAAGTAAACGACTTATCGTTTATGTACATCCCGTGTAATGTATGCAAAACCTTTCTTTCTTTTCTTTTTTTTAAACACTATTTGGTTGTAGAGTTATCACACATCGTCAGTTCTAATAAAGAATTATTATCGAAAGGACTCCTTACCCGACTCTTAGC
This sequence comes from Ictalurus punctatus, assembly GCF_001660625.3. Classification (NCBI taxonomy): domain Eukaryota; kingdom Metazoa; phylum Chordata; class Actinopteri; order Siluriformes; family Ictaluridae; genus Ictalurus; species Ictalurus punctatus. The sequence goes on from NC_030433.2 coordinate 22,443,880, forward strand.
GGTCACGATCTCCGCCTTGAGAATTTCAGGGTCATATTTACTGCTTGATGAGGATCTGGAATTTACTGCATATGAGAGAGAGAGAGAGAGAGAGAGAGAGAGAGAGAGAGAGATAGCGAACACACATTGGAAGCGTTATCTTATCTCTGCGGCTCTCTGGCATCTCATAACGACATACAATAACTGCAGAAATACTACATATATACACACTATATATATATATATATATATATATATATATATATATATATATATATATATATATATATATATATATATATATATATAAAAACGCATTTATAAACTAGCACGGTGTTAAATCAAAGCACGAGTCTTACACGCTTTACACGCCCCTGTCAGCCATGAAGACAAATATTAGACGTGCACGAAAGAATGCAAGTAAACATCATTCCAACTGATAAGATTATAATAATACTCAGGGACACGTATGAAATGAGGAATGCGGTGGTTCTCTTGCGCATAAGCGCTTTCGTAATTAAAAGTTAATGATTTGGAGTCTAGGATGAAGAGAATGTTAATTAGGGGGATAAGTAAGGCTAAGAAACGTTCACTAGGTGGAGATTGATTAACAGGAAGATGGACAGTACTTTCGGCTGGGACGTCGATGAACGTTAATAACTAGTACGTCATCGTTTCTATAGTAACAGCTCGTTCACGGGAACTTCAACGTCGGGCGATTTTTTAAAAATATATATATAAACGATGTGGTGTTCAAGAAAGGCAAAAAATTTTTTGGTTAGGAGACATTTCTTTAACATTTAGGGGAGGAGTCTCCAGTGTCGGTGCTTTGTAGTGTTCAGGACACAGGAGTTTACGCTGAAACGGTCTGGAGTTGAAACGGTTTTTCCCCCCCTCGCTTAATCGTCTTTACACAATATCAGATCTTTTTTTTTTTTTTTCCACCTTTGACGTAACGTAGCAACCAACAAAATTCTCCAAAAAAAATTTTTTTAACTTACGATAACCTGGTTCTATAAGTTTTCACACCCCTTAACTAATACTTTGTTTGATACCCCAACAGTTTCTCTACAGGATTTAGATCTGTGCTCTGACTGAGACGTTCCAAAACGTTGACCATCTTCTTCTTCTGACGTGGATTTGCGCTTCTCATGCTGGAAGGTGACATTTTACTTCATCTTCAGCTGTCGAACAAAGGCCTGCATCTAGAGCCCAGTCCTAGCTGAAGAGAAGCATATACGTGACGATTAGAGATATTGTTGTCACGTGCAGGGAGTCACCAGTACTTCCCAGATATTCCCTCATCTCCTTTAATGTTGCCTTAGGTCTCACGGCAGCCTCCCTGGTAAGCTTTCGCCTCGTTCTTTCGTCAATTCTGGAGGGACGACCTGTTCTTGGTGACGTCACAGTTGTGTAACCAGGTTATTGTCTTTCCTATAACGTTACTATTTGTTGGTTGCTGTATCACCTTAAAGGTGGAACGTTTATATGGTCTAGTCTTACAGCTGGTCTGTGACGAAGACTTGTCCCTCCAGGCGTCGTTGAGCTGCTTGTACTGTTGCTGTGCCAGACGGAGGCGTTCTTCTTTGACCTGGTAAATCTCTTTCTGGGCGCTCAGCGCTTCCTTGGCTACGTCGAGGTACTCGCGCAGCATGAGCTCCTGCTCACGCTGCCACTGCACCCGCGGGTCCTCCAGCTGAGTGCTCTCTGTGAGCGATAGAGACGATAATACAACTTAAAACACTCCACAGCACTGTTATTACGCACGTCTACGTAGGCAAAGAAGCAAGAAGTCGATCGGTCTAAATACAGGTCGATGTAGAACTTACTCGTGTTATGGTCGACGTAATAGGCGCCGACTTGCGGATCGTACGCTTCCTCCCATCCCAGAGGCAACTCATCTCCGATACAATCGGCGAAGGTCAGGGGCTTAGTGTGCCTGCAAGACACCAAACAACAGGAAGACTTAGACTTACAGAGACGTTCCAGGGCATCGTAACGCGTTAAAGACGACCACGGAACATCACGCTTCACTGACCTCTAAAGCAAACCTTCATTTCGATAAAAACTGCAAAATCCACAAAAGGAACGTTTTTATTTACAGCTCGCTCGCGGTTTCCACGGCAGCGCCTAATAATTTCCGCGTCGCTATTAGACCGATTTCTCCATGCGATGCATCGTAGCAGATTCCGCCAGCGTGTCCGGTGTACGTTTCTGATCTTCCTGGAACGTAACGGATCTGATCTGAAATGTAAAGTAAATCTGATCGGAGTTTATTAAGCCGTCGAATATAAACAACCGTCCTGCGGTTCGGGAAATTACGCCGCTGTTTTTGAACCGCAGTGGCCGGGGCTTACTCGGTCACATTAGCGGGAAAGCTTTCCGGAACGTTCCAGAAAGCGTCTGGTTGGAGTTTAACGACGAACTCGAGCGGTGATGCCGAGTCTGAGGAACTGGACATGTTCAGGAGTTGGATAAAGTGCGGCAATTTGATATCCGGAATTATATTCTGTGAATTAACGCATAAACAGATAATAGATACATAAAGTGCTGAAACATGAGACTGATATCCATTATATAACTTATCGTTCTTTTTTGCATTTCATCTTTAGACCGACTTTTAGAGGTTGTTTATGTTTTTGACTCAACCTCACCCAATCACAAAACAAAATAATAGATTGTATTCGTCTAATTTCAGCCTCCATTCTTTCTTTATTTATTTATTAAGAGTACCAGGGTCAATATCGGCCTAATATCAGAAAAAATGATCTCAGGAAAAAAATCAAATAAATAGTACGGATTTGATCAGATCCTGTGACAGACGGAAAAGATTGGAGACGTGATTTTCTTTTTTTCTTAGGTTTGAGTGTATAACATTTATACTTCTTTACCACGCCCGTGATTTTTGTGTTACCGGACTTAAACGAATCTGTCATGTTTTAAGCTACGTGTTTGGTCTTTCTCTCGTATTGATTTTTTTAAATGAAGTGCTCCGTGTTTCAAAAACACTTCCTTTTTTTTTTTTTTTTTTTTTTTAGGCTTAGTGGCTTTTAAAGGAACGGACAGATAGCGTACGAGTAACGACATCTGCCGAAGCACAAGGTTTCGGGATCAGGATCGGAAAATAAAACGTGGGATCTTGCCATCTTGAAATTTTTTTTCGAAATTCGTGCGAACACAAAAACTGGTTGTAAAAGCCGAAACTCGGTGAATATGACATGCGAGTAAATAAAAGTGAAAGAGGAGGAGGAGGAGGAGGAGGGGGAGGCGAAGGGTAGCGGAAGAATGTCTGCCTATTCACCTCTAGGGTGCTTGCTGAGCACAATAGCCGGAAACCGAGGCCTGGCATTCCACAGGTCCTGCTGACCCATCGCCTGGAGGTTTCTCAGGCAACACGCTGTGGGCTTCCAAAGCTCGGCGCTCGGGACGGCAGAGCAGCGGCGTCGAGGATGCTCGCGCTCTTTATTCGTAGTTCCTGTCTGTGGTGCTAATGAAGCAGGCTGGGAAACCAAACGCCAAACACGACCGTCCCGGCCGCCGCGCTCGGCTGGTTAGACATTTCCGATCCTCGATCGGCGGGTTTGATGTTTGTAATGAACTAACCGTTTGTCGGGTCGCTGGTCGTAGCGTAGGGGTTTTTGAACCCACTGGAACACAAGGTTGTCAGCTTGGATTAGACCTCAAACTGATGACCTTGGTTAACCTTCTAAGTCGAGGAACCCAGACACATACTTACGGCATCAAATCCCACTTCTGCCTAAACCACCCAAACCCACCCCCCCTTTCTTGCCATGAGTTGGTACATCCCCTCCAGCACTTCTCCAGACCATGAAACTGACCTGGCTCCTGTTTCACCTGATGAATAATGAAACGCCATGCAGAGACCCCTGTTCAAAATTTAACTCTGGAGAGAAAGCGAAGCTTCCGAGGTGCTGAGAAGGAAGGCTTGGCAAAACCCATTATTCCTTTTTTCCCCTCCGAACTCAATCTGTGTGCCGCGATTCCGACTCGAGGCCGGCCGGTGGTCGCTGACACGCCGTTCCAGATCTTATCTGTCATATTTATCGTTCCGATAAACGACAGTAAAGCCTTTCATCGCTGTATTACATATTTACAATTTTATTTTAATCTTATTATTCTTCTTATAATCATTAAAAGTTCCATTACATAAATTAAAAACGCACAGGATTCGGTGCGAACGTCGTAATTTGTGCGGCGTTCGAAACGGAAAGCTTCCAGGAACGGGCTCGGAGAGTTTTAGAAGCGGTGCGTCTGCTTCTTATCTCCTCTCGAGTCGATGCAGCGGAGCTCGGACGAGCCCGCGGGAAGTCAAACGTCCGGCGCCCGTGCTAATGCAGACCGACGAAGCGTGTGGCAGAGCGTGAACACGGCACATAGCTGGGTGATGAGTCAGACGCTTTCGTTCAGGACGCTCTACAAACGTGTTCGTTTACGAGACTCCAAAGAGCCTCGTGCAGCGCTCGAGGGTCCAGCAATATAAACACCGGTGAACCCCTGACATGAGGCAAGTATCGCGGAGAGAGAGAGGGAGAGAGAGAGAGAGAGAGAAAGAGAGAGAGGGAGAAAGAGACGGAGAGAGAGGGGGGAAGAGAGGGAGAAAGAGAGAAGGAGAAAGAGAGAGCGAGAAAGAGAGAATCCATTTACCTGAGCGAATGTTTTCAGCGCACCATGTTAAAGGGATAATAATAATAATAATAATAACAATAATAATAATAATAGTAAGCAATTATAACACTACCCTGTGTGGAATGCCTACAGAAACACTTTGTCAATGAGAACACTGCGCGATAAATAACTCTCCAGATAGCGGAAGTTGTTTCGTTTCTTTGAAGAGTGATGTAGTGTTGCGTTATGGAATGACTCGTGTAATCTTATCGTTCTTCCTGCGAAAATATTTGAGGCAGAGCCAGGCACTGCCCGGCACTGCGGAAGGTCGTCTCAAACTGGATCCGTCGACGACAACGACTTCAACGTCGGCGTCAACGGCATTTTGACAGCAGCGAGGCCGGCGATCGTTCGTTCGTACGCTCTTAAAGATTAATCCTTCTTATTAGAGGTCACAACTTTAGGTTAGGGCCTACCTCTACTCTCGGAGACTAATCGGGAAACGACGTGGACGTCTCACGGACGACCTCGGCGGATACGCACGTACGGATCGTTCGCTGATTGCTAGCTAACGGTAGCTAGATTGAAACGTGACTAACGTTACATCGCCAGCTGTCTAAGCGCACGTGCGTTGGTGTAAGTAAACGAGATCGATCTGTGCAGCTACAAACACGTTCCTCACGCGCACATGATTAACGCGGGTTCTTTAATTGCGTCAGTAATATTTGAAAAGACACGCACGTAAAACACCGCAACTTAAACTACTTCTATCTCTGCAACTATTCTAAAATGACACGGAGGTGGGCTAGTTTGCGAACAAATGGCGTGTACACTGTGACACTGTGAAGTAGATCGCGGAATGTCCCTGGTATCGTTCACTGCCTGCTAGCTAACGGTAGCTAGATTGAAACTCGTCAATCGCAGTAAACATATTTGTTTGTTTTTTAGATTTTGGTCAAGCGGTGGTGCATGGTTCGCAGTAGGGTTGCACGATATATCGGTATATCGCGATACTAAAACTTCAAAATACCGCCGATGCCACTGTATTTTTTTATTTTTTTATTTTTTTTAAACGGTTGTATCGTCGATACGGTTGTACCGTAAGTAACGTTGTACGTGCGGCAGTTAATACTATTTTCGCTAAAACGACACATCTCGCTGCTTTTGCAGAATACGCAAAGGTTAGTGACACTTCATTTAACCTAAATTCTTTACTAAGATTTCCAGTTTGCAAGTTAGCGAGCTAACGTTATGCTAACCGCTGTGTATAAACACTGAAATCTAGGTTTGTACAAAGTGCTTGAACTTGGCTTTTTTGTACGTACGTTTTTTTTAAATGCAAGTACTGGAAAAACCTTGAGAACAGACATTTTATATCTAGCGGTGCTTAGAAAGTGCTTGAATTTAAAAAAAAAAAAAAAAAAAACGGCAACAAATGCGAAATCGCTAAAACAACGATATAAATAACGTTTATTTTCAATAGAATACGATCATTTCACTTAAAATATGACTCACTGGTTCGCTGTGTAAGATGAAGTAACACGATACCGCGCGGTATCGGGATTTGTTTTATCCAGACAGAAAACATTCGGGTCGAATCGTGACCCGAGGGTATCGTTACACCCCTACTAATTTGCATAAAGTTCAGACTATCGTAAATTCGCTCGTCATCGCGCCACGGGAGAATGTTTTGTTCCGTTTTAAATATCGGCTGTTTATCGATTAGTACGTTTGGAGAGAATTCCGTGAAGGTTCACGCAAACCGAGTTCAAAAGCCACGCCCCCGCTTTAGTATCCAATCGGGTCAGGTAAAGGTTACGCCTTTTTTTTTTCCCCCTCCTAGTTTTGAGAGCACTTGCAAAAATAACATTAACGTGAGCCCAGAAAAGAAAGTAAATTATACACGTTGTGTTTTAAACGCGTATTTGCATTTTACATTACGTCGAATTTAATACAGAACTTAATTTAAGTCATTCTAAGTATTACCTTTTTTTATGTTTTTATTTAAATAAATCATTTACGATGCAGAAGGCTAGCGGGTGGCGGATGGAAACGCTACTCTGGCGCTAAAAACCACAAAGATGTCCACGCGTCTCTGACGGCACAGTACTTTGGAACGTGACCAAAAATTGTTTTAAAAAAACACGAATTGAATTCTAAACTGAAAACGGGAAACGAATTTGAATTTTGTATGAATATCCTTACGCGTCATGCCCCAGTGTGAAAAACACGCATCTTACAGAAAAACCGTAAAAGCGTAAACTCCCCGTAATGAAAAAGCACCGACACTGGAGACTCCTTCCGTAAACGTTAGAGAAACATCTAACACAAAATGTCGAACAGCTGGTTATTTAATCGAGAAAAACGTATAAACACGTTTTGTTTTTTGTTTTTTTAAATCTTTTCACTATTAGCTTTAGATTACATGAAGGCCACGTGAATTCTTCCCAATTTTTTATTTATTTATTTATTTTTATTCGACCGTCAATGTTTCAGATCTCGTATTTTCCACCGGTTCCTCTGTGATCGTTAAAACTGGGTTAATCGTAGCGGTGCTCTAGAAATCTGACCCGACGCGGACGAATCGGACCCGTCAGGAGGATTCCCCGCAGTTACGTTATGTAAACGACTCGACCAGAGCCTCGCACGTTAAGGAGATGAAGAAAATCACAGATTACAGTAACCGAACAAAACGGCTTGCTAATTTATCTCCATGTTGACTAATTCCAAAATAAGCTGTCCAAGCAGATTACCGCCAAGCCCAAACCCAGGGTTAAGAGCACGTTTTGATGTAGAACAGTACTAAATAACCGTTTCTCGACTTTGCTAAGCCACTGATTAACAGGTCTGCCTACATCCGGACTCAGAACCCTCTAATGTTTAAGCAGATTTGGCATTTTTCCTTTTAAACACAGCGGTACTTATCAGATTATTCATTTAAATGCTTATTTACATGAGAACGACACGATCGGATTTTCTCGAGTGCTTGGTGAGGAGATTAGTGCATTAGCGGTTCGAGTGTGGTTCTACAGGACGTATATATATATATATATATATATATATATATATATATATATATATATATATATATATATATATATATATATACACACACACACACACACACACACACACACACAAATATATAGTTGTTATGGCAACATTGTGAAACACAAAAGCCTGGATTGCAGTTAGAATCCATGGCATCACGGCCATGACACTGATCCGATACCCAGGATCAGCTATGGGTCCGATACTATAAAAAAGTAAAATGTTGGCTCTGATATTGGAGGAGGAAAAAAAGGGGATTCAATCCAATCCTGTAACAAATGGAAACGATTGGAATTGATTGATTGATAGGAAAAGAAGTCCAATCGAGAGCAGTTACACGAAAGCGACGCACGCTGGGGTGGCGCGATACGGCACGACGCACACTGGAGCGTCGTTAATGAAATCCTCTTCCTCCGTCCTGAACATTTATATAAACTGATCAACTTCGCAAAGTACCGTGATGGCTACAAAGCGCTGACACTGGAGACTCCTTCCATAAACGTTAAACAAACATCTCCCGAAAAAAAAAAAAAAAAACACACATCACCACATCAACGACTATACGCTTTACTTTGTTAAATGACACGTCTTTTTATATCCGTTAAAAACAGTCTTAGGTAACGTGGTGCGTCCGCCGCACAAGTCCCTGTGTATGAGCTGTTGCTATAGAAACGATGACATATTAGAACGAGCGTATTAATAATTAATTAACGTATCGTTCACGTTAAATCCTGAACCGCTGTCCGAGCCGCGCCGTTATACGGAAATAACGTGCACCTTCTGGCCAATCGGTTTCGAGGTTTTAACTGCACTGTGGTATACGTTGCTTTTTGGATTTTTTTTAAATACTAAGCATAAATATAATAAAATCGATCCTAACGATTTTTTTTTTTTTTTTTAAATAAACAGTTATGTAGGTATAGGTATAAACCTAAACAATATAGGTAAACATTTCCGGTTCCACAAACACATTTCTTCCAATTCCAAATCCAATGCTAATCTTGTTACAGGATCCGATATCCTACAAGAAGTCCGATCCACCGTTTTGTTTTTGTTGGTATGATCCCGATATCGGATCGGTGCAATCACTAATTTTTTTTTCTTCAATGAAATGTGGAGCAATTCTGAAAAATATTTTTACAATTTTTAAAAAATCATTTCAAAGCTATTTTAAAAAACATCAGATGTGTATCGGATATCGACTGATACGTGAAGTGTCGTGGCATCTCTACAGCCATGCAAAAATTTTTTACTCATCTACGTTCCCTAAATCGGACCACGGAACCACCCAGAATGCTTATTCTGATATTTACAGTCCTGACCTCTACACGAGTTCAAAGCTGCGATTTACGCATTGCGGAGCCGTGTGGTGAACTTTGACCTTGCCATGCACCCTGGCATGCAGTGAAAGGGATGTAAACCGGGCCTCTTTTTCTCCCCCTTTGCACGCCTCTATGTGCGCTGCTCATGCAGTACTTTCAGGAATGTGTCCTAGGTGCTTGTTTACAAATTTTTTCGCCGTCTTGGTTTCCCAGCTACGGCCAAACCTGTTGCACCGCACACAAAGGGAGAAAATATGTGGTCGGACCGCTATCGTGTTCCAACACTCGACTCGGAGTGAGCCGGGAGGGAAAAATCAGAACGACATCGACGGCAACAACAACAAAAAACAACAACAGTAACTAAAAAGGAGGGAAAAATAACAAAAGCAAAGCCGATGCACGGCTGGAGAAATGTTCAAAAAGCTACTTTCATATGCGCGAGTCAGTGAAGCTCGAACCTTCTCTAATAATCTTACGCATTCCTGCAAAGATTTTAGGACAAAGTCCAAATAGGACTTGAGGGGGGGAATGCCACAGAATGGTTACTGTTTAGCCTAAATGTCAGGTCGAGATAAATTCTTTGCAGTGGAAAAATATTAATGATTTCACTGTAAAGCAATAAAACACCTCAAATGTAGAGCTTGAGACAATTAGATTATATAGTTTTAAAGTTTACAGTAAGATACACCGTTGAGATATCACGATATAATATCGATCATCGACCATGACGGATCACGTAACGATACACCTTCCCGAGAAAGTTTTACGATAATGTTTCCATTCTTTAAAATTCTTCTTTCTCAGATTCTGTAGTATCGTCAAATATCGAATAGGTAGCTCGTAACAGATTCCGTAGTATGATCAAAAATCGAAATGTTGAAATAAGAAGGTAAATCGTATCGGATTCAGTACCATTATCAAATACCGGATAGTTGGCTTACAAATCGAAATCGTATCGGATTCAGTAGCATCGCCAGATATCGAACAGTTGGCTAACGAATCGTAATCGTATCAGATTCAGTAGCATCGCCAGTAGCATCGTAATCGTATCGGATTCAGTAGCATCGCCAGATATCGAACAGTTGGCTAACGAATCGGATCGGATTCAGTAGCATCGCCAGTAGCATCGTAATCGTATCGGATTCAGTAGCATCGCCAGATATCGAACAGTTGGCTAACGAATCGTAATCGTATCGGATTCAGTAGCATCGCCAGATATCGAACAGTTGGCTAACGAATCGTAATCGTATCGGATTCAGTAGCATCGCCAGATATCGAACAGTTGGCTAACGAATCGGAATCGTATCGGATTCAGTAGCATCACCAGTAGCATCGTAATCGTATCGGATTCAGTAGCATCGCCAGATATCGAACAGTTGGCTAACGAATCGGAATCGTATCAGATTCAGAAGCATCGCCAGTAGCATCGTAATCGTATCAGATTCAGTAGCATCGCCAGATATCGAAGTTGGCTAACGAATCGTAATCGTATCGGATTCAGTAGCATCGCCAGATATCGAACAGTTGGCTAACGAATCGTAATCGTATCAGATTCAGTAGCATCGCCAGATATCGAACAGTTGCCTAACGAATCGTAATCGTATCTCATTCAGTAGCATCGCCAGATATCGAACAGTTGGCAAACGAATCGTAATCGTATCGGATTCAGTAGCATCGCCAGATATCGAACAGTTGGCAAACGAATCGTAATCGTATCGGATTCAGTAGCATCGTACGGTATCGTGTATGGAATATGGAAGCCTGAGGTTTACACCTCTGTACCGTGACATACCTGTCCCTGGGGTCGATCCAGCTGGTGGTCTGGTTGATGTGGTCTATGTAGTAGACTTTCCCGTCAAAATCTCGGGCTTCTTCCCAACCCTCTGGCAACGGTAACTCCTTCCTCGGCATGACCAACTAGTCTCCATGTAATAGATCTTCTACAGCGATTAGAACCATGTGGGGTGTTTTCGGGGTGTCGTTGCTCCTCATCCAACGCCCAAAGTGCCATTAACAACCCTCCAGCATCGCGACGTGTCACGGATTTTCCCGACCTTCCATCGCGACGTCCTATTATTATTATTATTTATTCCTCTTATTATTATTATTTCTGATAGGTTATTTTCTTTCACAGGTGACCCGGAGCATCTCTGAAGAACACAGGAACATTTCTCCACTGCATTTCATTACTCAAAATGTCGCAAATTTTCTGAAGTCTCACACACACAGTCGTGCATTAGTGATATTGATATTGTTGTTGTTGTTAGCACCAAAACAGAAAACTTATTTCATCATACACGCGCGTGGATATCTTAAAAAAAAAAAAAAAAACTTAGCTGGTTAGCTATCCAACTTAAAAAGTAACATTATACCGTCCATGGAAACTACACGAAACTAAACAATAACCGAACATTACGAATTAAAATATTTTTAGATGGATGTTAATACAGAATTTAGGCCGCGCGTGCATTAAAAAAACCTTCTTTAGGATCTTCATATTTGCGAGGTTTGGTGGGGGTTTTTTGGTTCAATTTCTACCCTCCATGTTTAGCTAGCTAGCCTAGTTAGCCGTGTAGCTCGAAAACAGTTAACTAGCGAGTATATTCCAGGTCTGTTTTGAAAAAAAATCCACCAGGTTTGATAAATTAATCCTCCCCAGAAAAAAAGTTGCGTATTTTGTCCAATGTTTGGTGTTTTTCTTTTATTATAATTTTTGTTCCTCCGGCTTTGAAGCGGTTGCGGTTCTCCTTCAGTATCCGACCAAGCTCGGTCGCTATGCTGCGGTTAGATGAGTGACGTCACGCAGGTAATGACCGTAATTCCCCAAATAGCAGCTCTATTAATCTCTCTCTCTCTCTCTCTCTCTCTCTCTCTCTCTCTCTCTCTCTCTCTCTCTCTCTCTCTCACTCACTCACTCACACACACACACCAACACCAACACCAACATACAGTACCCGTCGACATTTTAACCACACACACACACACACACACACACACACACACACAGTACCTGACAAAGTTTTAACCTTTTGTAATAATTCTTGTTTTATTCTTTATTTAATGACCGTAATTCCCCAAATAGCATATCTCTCTCTCTCTCTCTCTCTCTCTCTCTCTCTCTCTCTCACACACACACACACACACACACACACACACAGTACCTGACAAAGTTTTAACCTTTTGTAACAATTCTTGTTTTATTCTTTATTTAATGACCGTAATTCCCCAAATAGCATCCATCTCTCTCTCTCTCTCTCTCTCTCTCTCACACACACACACACACACACACACACACACACACCCAACATACAGTACCCGTCGACATTTTAACCACACACACACGCACACACACACACACAGTACCTGACAAAGTTTTAACCTTTCTAACAATTCTTGTTTTATTATTTATTTAATGACCGTAATTCCCCAAATAGCATCTCTCTCTCTCTCTCTCTCTCTCTCTCTCTCTCTCTCTCTCTCTCTCTCTATCACACACACCAACACCAGCATGACACATTTTCCTTTCAACAACAATTCCTTTTTCACTCTATAAACTTTATTTTCTTTCTTATGCTAGGATCTGGAATTGTTTTGTTTATTTTAAACTAGGTCAGTGTCTAAATTAGAAAACTGGTGACCTGGGGCTAAAAACGAATTCAAAAACTCACATTTCTTGGTCAGTTACCTACACAGAGGTGTAAAAATTTTTTTTTTTTTAAGTGTAGATTTCCACATTTCCAAGCTTCCAGACTCACCGACCCAGAGCTACAACCGGGGCTGAGCGACTACAGTTTTTCAGCTTCATTCTTTATTTTTATTAGATAAAGCATGTTTAAGGAAACTCCAGGGTCTTCTGTTCAATCCAGCTTAAGAGTTCCTAGAGCTGACCTTAAGACCACTCTGAGAGAATGATGCTATTAAATGGTAATTTTCATGGTACAAGTGCTTGTGTCTTGGAATGTACCTTCAAGAATATTTAATTCTGAGTTCTTGTAGGAAGTAGCTTACATTTAAGGTACAGAATTATTACCTTATGGACCATTTCTGTGCCTTTAACGGTACATTTGCTTTTTTCTTTTTGTTGTTACTCAAAAAATGTCCCTATATGGTATCTTTTTCTGTCAGCGGAGCATTTTTATCTGAACGACTCATGTCTAATGTCTAATCTAGTAGCTTTTATGGATAATATTGTCTACATCAACAGCATTATGGAACTGGCATCAGTCCTGATGATCAACAGTCAAGAACATGTTCTCCTGTAGTTTTCTGCATGATCATTAAGAAGTATCACATTAAGCATATGTGAGGAAGTGGGCGTGATTCCAGGTTCCAGCGGAGCCCGGAGAACCCCCCAGGGAACCCAATTTGTTTCCAGCGAGAAGACGGAGGTGAAAGGCTGTGCAGTAACCTGTTTAAGAGCCAAATATCGTCCTCGCGCATCCACACGCTCGTCATGGCTCAGTCCAAAAAAGGAATAATAAATTAATAAATCACACCTCAACATTACAATGAAGTCAGGTGAACTGGATTAAGGAAGTTTGGAGTGTCTGAGTTCTTTAAATTCATTTCATACTGTTGCCACAACAGTATGTAACAAGCAACCGGTGACTTAATTGGTTTGAGGTTGCTAAGGGAGGTGTGGTGTTACTCCTTCTGTACGCATGAAAAGTAAAACCATATGGCATGGGTGTCATGACCTCTGTAATTGTCGATATTGTTTAAATAAATGCTACAATACAGCTTTAATCCTTTGTCCCATTTTGGCTCGGCACGATAGATTAAAAAAAATGAGGCATGGCCTGAAATATATTTCAACAATTGTAAACTTCTTGCTTGCTATAATGCTGTGGATCCGGAGTCTGTCTGTAGACATACAGTATACAATAAGTACTTTGGGAAAGGAATTACAATTTAGGGTGTTTACTCTTTGGTAAACGCTACAATGCAGTAAACACACTCAATCAATAGGGTTTGTGTGTGTGTGTGTGTGTGTGTGTGTGTGTGTGCAGTAGCTTTCCAACACTTCCTGGTGTACATTTTTCACATTTGTCCACTTCTTGAATCTACTCCAGATCCTGTTAGGGTTTTTTTGGGGGGTTTTTTGTTGTTGTTGTTTTTACATCTTCAAACACGACCGCAGTCTCAAAACCTGTACATCTGGACACCTTGCATATTTGCTCACAGGTAGCGCTGCTTCCTTACAATTCCAAGGTCACCGGTTCTGAGTTTAAAAAAAAAAGTCAATATTTACAGTGACGTGTGTTTCGTGTCAAGTGCACACCCTCTACTGATCTGCCTACAACTCTGTACTGAAATAAGACACGACAATATTTACCTGGTTTCACCTTCTGTACTACTGTGCATCTGACACGTCATTCAGGGCTGTCACTGACAGAAAAATCACATACGGTTGCAATCAAAATGATTCAACCCCCACTGCAAATCAGGTTTATTGTCAAAATTTACAGCCTTTCAGCTGTACGCAATTTGTTCTGCCTCTGGACAGTTCAGGTATTTCATACGTTTTCTACCCCTAGCCAGTTCAGGTATTTCATACGTTTTCTACCCCTAGCCAGTTCAGGTATTTCATGTGTTCCAGCTCAAGCACACCTGGTGCAACTATTGAAGCCCTTGATTAGTCACGAAGTGTCTATAAATCACATAATTTCACGTGTTTGTGTTTTTCACACGTGACATCATGTGAATATGTGAAGTATCTAAAAACTCGCATACCTTTCACATTTGTATGTTTCTCCCACGTGCCATCATGTTAATAACATGCGAAGTGTCTGAGAATCACATCATTTCCCGTTTTCATGTGTTTTTCACACGTGCCATCATATGAATAATATTTGAATTATCGCATCATTTCATATGTTCGTGTTTTTCACGTGACATCATGTGAATAATATGTGAGGTGTCAAAAAAAAAGACATCATTTCACGTGTTCATGTGTTTTTCACACGTGACATCATGTGAATAACATGACGTGGCAAAAAAATCACATACCTTTCGCGTGTTTTTATGTTTTTCACACGTGC